>NC_088696.1:21900241-22027741 GCF_028017835.1 Emys orbicularis
ATTCTGGTTAAGTTAATGACTGGAAAATCATGATGGCATTAGTGTATGAACTTTTGCATTATTTAAAATTGCTTTATAAACAATAAATAATTAGCATTTTACATTAAGACTAGTTAATATACCGCACAATTATTTCTATAGGCATAAGTATTGTAGAGTCAAAAGTCTAAATAGAATTGACTAAAAGAAACATGATTATGATACTTTTTAAATTTTTGCTGTCCAGCATTTGTAAGTATCAGTTTTGCCTTTCAAATGGCATATTGGAGTCCATGTCCCATTAAAGGTTGGTACATTATTAAAATGTCTGGACAATCCTGTTTGCAGTAGGCATCTATGGTTGTTCTACAAAGAAGAGTCCATACATCCTTCAGGATGGAAATTTGTTTATATGTTCACTCCTGACAAATAAGCATTATCATCGGTATGGGTGCACATTTCCACTTACCCTTTTTGTATCTGGAAAGCTTTATGAAAAATAAATTAATAATGCATACTAAATTATGTCTGCAAGAGACATTTATGTATATATTGCCAGCTTCAAGACTGATTAGATTTACATTTTTTTGAAAAGGATTTTTTTCTCACATGCACACTATTCCTTACCATAAACCACATATTAGGATACACAGTCATGATTTCAGATGAGTACCTGGAAGGATTGAAGTGGGATTTTTGTATTATTACTATTAATTATTATGTATGTATTTATTATTCACTCAGAATTTCTATGTTGTGTTTCTTAAAAAGAGGGCTTTCTTTTGAATTATTCCCACCCACTCAAATATATGCCTTGGGATGACTAATTCATCTGGGTAGATGACCTATTATGATAACTTGAAAAAGGTCCATTTAATAATAGCCCTCATTAAACAACAGACTCCTAACTATACAGTAAAGACTGTTTTTCAGTGAGAATATAAACCATATGTTTTAAATGCAGCCAAAAATGGATGCAGTGTGCAATTTCCTTCCATGTAGCCTGCAGTGTATTACTTAGATTTGCAAAGCATAGCCACCGCTAGTACTTAACACTGCTGAAAGAGCCACCCTTCAAGGTTTTTTTAACCACAAAGAAAGGAGAAATATAGTAGCATCGATTGTTAAATCCTAGTGCTTGTTACTCACTGCCCGCACACAGAACATCATCCCTTTGTAGCAGCGAGGCGAGCTGGTATTTATCAGGGTTCAGAGCTAGTTCAGCCACACACTTGACAAATTATTTGTGGAATTGTTGTATTCACAGTCACTTAAATAAGAATCTGTCAACACAAGGCTGTGCTTTGTTGCAGCAGGTCTCACAGTTTTTCCTGCGCACTCAGAGAATGATGGATTGGAGGTAATGCAAATTCACTACCATTTTATATGCTGGTGCCTTCTCCATAGACAGGAAACATAGCTCAGTATCATCTTGTAAAATGCCTTAACTGTAAAGGCCTAGTTCAGTGTTGAAAGTGCTGTTTAAAAATGGTATGTTGGAACAAGGAAATGTAATTCAAATATTTTCCTCACGTCTCGTTTTAGAGACGGTTTGTAGGTGCTGATGTGTATTCGGGTTTTTCAGGCTAACTGGGACATATGCTTATCTTTGCTTGGTAATAAAACAAATCGATAAATATAATTATTTGGTTTTGTGGTAACTTAAAGGTTAATATTGCTTAGTGGGATATTAAATTTAAATAGCTAATGCAGCAGAAAGTATTGTCCATTAGGCAACTTAATCTGCATTGTTTGTGTGTGTGTGTATCTATCTATCTATCTATCTATCTATCTATCTATCTATCTATCTATCTATCTATCTATCTATCTATCTATCTATCTAAATAAAAAAATCAGTTGTCCAGCAAGAATAACCACATGTAAATGAAATGAGTGGCAACTTTGAGACTTGGTAACCTATCCTAAAGTACAGTTCAAAGAGCAGGACCCCAGGGTCAACAACTTTGTTCGTCTGACACAATGGCACTTTCTACAATAAGGGTAAAGTTCATCTGTGTGGGAGACAAAGTACTTTAAGAGGCCAACCCAAGGCTGTGGGATGATCTTCCACAGGAACTAAAGACCATCCTACTACTACTACTACACCTCACTGCATTCCACTCTGGCAAGTGCCCAGTGCAGCTACTCGTTCCGTAGGGGGTTTGATAAATCGGAATTGGAAGAGGACTTAAGGAAAGGAATCTCCTAAAAAAGCTGGGGAACTGGACTAGGTCTCCTAATGTCTGGTACAGCAGAGACAACTCCCTTTTCCCAGCCCCATAATCATCATATGAGGGGAGGGCATTGGGGTCCCAGCATTGGGACCAAGTTTGGAGGGGTGGGTGCCTGACAGCAGCCCTCAGATAGGTGGAAACAAGTGAGGAAGAAATGACAAGCTGCACTTGTATTAGTTATTGCTGGATAGTTCGCACACAAGCTAAGTTAATAAAGTTGAGGCCTTATTAACCCACATCTTTCCCCTCTTATCTTTCTTCCCATGTGTCCAGGGCAAAGGATCTTTCTACAAGGGTAAAATTTGTGTGTGCAGGAGACAGCACTTTCTCAGGGGCTGGCCCAAGACCATGGTATTAACTTCTAAAGTAGCTAAGGGCTATCTCAAACCACTTCTGCTCTAAGTGCTAGGCACATTTCTTTGACCCCTCTCTCTCTCTCTCTCTCTCTCTCTCTCTCTCTCTCTCTCTCTCACACACACACACACACACACACACACACACACACACACACACACACACACAAACGCACGCATTGCACTGCATGTTTATAAAATTTAAAAAATTCCAAAACAAACACTCCACTGCAAACACTTTTTGGGCAAGGATGAGAGAACAGACACATGACAGATATTAGTCATGTTGCTTAATGTGTTACTTGAAGGTGCTCAGAGAATGGAAAATCTAAGTCCCAGCGAAGTCAATGGGAATTTTGCCGTTAACTTTGGGCCAGGATTTCATCCCAAAAATCTAAGGCCCCAATCCTGCAACTGACTATGAGCAGGTTCACCAGGGATCCTATGTAGAGTTCAGTGAAATATCAGGGCCTAATTGATTTAGCTGGTATATACGCTCAGATTTCAATATGATGGACTAAATAGATTTATGTTATTGTTGCATAGCAATGTTTCTTCAGCAGTAAGACACCTAATGTCCCTGGCTGCTTTTGACTGGCTATCAGATTTTGGATTGGATGATGGAGGATAGTTTTGAAGCTGGTAAGTATGGTGTTAATATGTAGTGTAATTGCTGTATGTGTTTTTATGGCCTGTGTTTTTGTTTCCCAAGTGAGCATACTTTCATATTATAGTGACTTGTCTGGATTTTATATTAGTGTATTTTTACCTGGGAATCATTTAAAAATATGTGATGAATTTACTGCTTGTGGATTGGTAGCTCTGTAGTTAGATTCCTCACTACTTGTTCACAGAACAGGTGCAGCGCAAGTAGTAGCAGTACAAGTTTTATTACACTGCCAGCCATCACACCTAAATCCTGACACAGAAGGGCCACCTCTAGGGCTGAGATGGTAGTTTGGTCTACACATCTATCAGTCATTGGCTCTCGGCTGAGACTATTAACATTGCCAATTAGTGCAAAATGGGGCTGCTTTCTGTGAAGTGAACACCTGTCCCCTGACAATTACCTAGCAATGTTTAATGTAAAAATCATTAAAAGTAATTAAAATAGGGTTGGCCAGAAAACAAGAATTTGTGAAAAAAATTCAAGGTTTCAACATTTGTTTCCCTTCCAGCACAGAATGAAACAAAGGCCATTCAAAATTTTTCATTGGGGGCAGAGAGGGAACATACAGAGATCACCCAAGAATACCAATAAGCCAGTGCGTAGGACACTCAGCTATGTTGTGGGAGGCCTGGCTTCAAGACCCATTGCTCTGCCTGATTCAGACCAGGAAATTGAAAGTTGGCTCTCTCTCATTCCCAAGCAGCTCTAATTAAAACTGAGGAAGGTGTGCTAATCTGTTCCCATTAGAGAAGGATTTCCCTGAACCTTATTTCCGGGTAACAGTCACTTGATTTTGGTCAAATTTAGAAAGGGAAATACAACTCACATGACAGATGTCTGTCTACTGACTCCAGTGGTTACTGATACAGAACCTGTGAACTACTTTATAGATAGCAGTGTGACGTGAATGGGGAGGGCCTTGAACCACAGATGCTACTACAGCTCATTGGTTGGGCTGGCAACAGTTGAATTCCTTACATGGGTTCTCTGCAGACTCCTGGACTCCATTCCCCTGATACCTGCAGAACTCACCTATGCAAGACCTATTTACTCAGGCTTTGTACGGGATGAGTGAATAGCACCATTTTGAAAGGATTTGGAAGCACTAAACAATTTAATCAAAGACTACAGATTGATTTACAGTATGGGATATAGTAGTTTCCTTCATGTTTAACAACGTTGTTGTGTAGCCAAAAATGAAATAGCCAAGAAATCACACATGGTTTATAACACATCCCCTCAATAACATTAAGAATATATGTAATATTTTGAAATCACTGGCTAATTATTTTTAATAGTTTCATGATAATTTATGTACAGAAACTCTCTGTTGGATGTGTTCCTGCTTTGGTCTAAATGTATTTCTGAACACACTGTCAAACATCCTCATTTGGCACCTCTTCTGTTTCACTGAATTTCTTTAGTATGTCCAGATTTCTTGCCAATATATTTTTTGAACATATTTTGACAGCTTTGCCTCTAAATTTGTTACTATTTGTGCTTGAATAGGTATCAAATTGAGGATATTAATGTGTTTGTTTCTTTTCTATATAGAGCCGATTGGCTAATGTCTTTGGTTTCTCCGGTGGTGATAGTGAGAGGTGAGCCAGGTGACGGTTTTTTGCTTATTTCAAATGTCAATGAGATTTTAAAACTGCATAAAACAACCTGCAATAGATTTTTTAAATTTATGGTTGCATGACTGTCAGCAATCAGCCTCTGTGTGATTTTTGGGCTGTGATCTTTTTTCTTATTAATTTGTTTGGCATGTTGTGTTTCTTTATGTTTACAGCTAAAAGCACTACAATGCAGCGGATCCTCATGCTTAAACAGGGGTTCTTATTCTGCATTCCTTACGCACCCAAAACTGACTGCAGTGGAAGTTTTAGGTGTGTAAGGAATGCAGGGTCAGGCTAGAGGTCAATTCTTCACTGAAACATCCATGGATAAATCAAGTTTTAGTTTAGTATGGTTGGATTAACTAGACTATTGAATTTCAATTTGTTGTGTTCATTTACAAAATAATCTGTATAATGCTGAATGACTTCCTATTGGGTTTGTTGGAGCAGAATGAAAATACTGTATATTAAGGGAGATCATAATCTTTTCCATCATGTTTTCCTTAATGTGGCTATTATAGATTTAAGAGACCTGCACATAATACGACATGAGCTGGGCTGGTTTGTGGCTGCAAAGACAGTGGACAAAATGTGGGGTGTAGAGTTTACCCCACCCAGAGAGAGATCTCAGAAACACTGTGCTTGACTCGGGGAAGTGCCAGCCACAAAAGATCCTATCTTCTTCTGGCTGAATTCTGCTGTGTGGAGCAGAGGTGGGTAAGGCCACAATCCCACCACTCCCTGCCGCCTTTGAGGTGGCTAATACTGTGCTTGGTCCTGGTGTCTCCTTGTGCTGAGATTGTGATCAGCTCCTGTGCAAGAGCACAAATGGTGTTGCTAATATGCTCTTATGCCTTGTTTCATATCCAGGCAGAGCTAGACACAATCAAAATGTGTATGATCATAATAAATAAGCATTGTTCCTGACATTGCCCAAAGAAATGGGCCAGTGGGTTTTATTAATTAAAGTTATCTCTAACCAAGAAGTCAAAGGTGACTTGGAGGTCATATATTTTAGAATTCAAACTAACACTGAGTTTACTCGGTGCCATAATTCCTGCGTGTATTTGCTCACGTTGGTGGATATCATGATATAATTTCCAAGAAATACAGTGGGTACCCTAAAAGTATTTTACTGTTTTCAAAGATTCTGCCACTCCTAGTGATATCCCTCTCTCTAAAATGGGGAATTCTACTAGAAAACCTGTATACTTTTCAAGGGGATCCTTTTGTGTTTTTTCAAGAGACAATGCTGAGTCTCAGTGGAACTCATTGATTCATATTACTAGCAGGTAGGTTGTTTATTATGCTGGATAATTCATATCAAATAGCAGGTGATTTTCTTGAAACAGCTGCTTATGGATCTAATAGTAAGTGGCCCTTTTTAATATAAAAATCGATAAAGGTTTGGCAGTATATCTGAACCATTATTGATTGCTTTTACAAAGACTTCATCAAAGTTCTTTAGCAATAAGGGTAAATTATTTGTCCCTTATGTTACACAGTATAGATAAAAAGTACAGTAGGCTGGGTTTTCAGCATGTATAGTCGCAAATAACTTTCCGTGTGAGCTTGTCTATATAAATATGGGCCATATCCTCACTTCTGCAACTGCAAAATATGTGCCTACTTTTCAAGTTGCTTGTGCAAATCTGTTGGGTTTTTTTTTTTTTTTTTTTGCACCTTTAACTACTTGATTGCAGCTCCAAATCAGGTAGTGTAAATGCCAGTACTTTGATGTGCACCTGTAACTAACTTTCCTAAAGGGGAGTCCAGCCTTCACACCTTTTCAAATATATGTCATAACACATCCATAATGAGGTGAGCACACTCTATATGCTATGCACAGTTCACTACATCTCACAAAAACATGATCTGGAAATGTATGGAAAACATTCCAAATGCATTTTATTAATGGACTTCCAGACAGATTCTGATACCCTTACTCACCTTAAGTAGTATCTTACTTCTCAAGTAGTCTCATTTATGTCTGTGGGACTACTTGAGAAATAAACTACTATTCGTTGTGAGTAAAGGCATCAGAGTCTGGTCCTTAGTAAATTAATCCTGGGTAAGATCCAAATGCCGCAAAGAGCATGGAAATTCATTGTCCACTATGGAAACGGCTCATATACAACATTTTGGGGCAAATTTTGCCCTCAATTCTGGGCTGGTGGTATCCCTAGTTGGTCCACTAGCACAAATTAGAGCAGCAACTATTGCCAGATGTCAACATCCTCAAGTGGTTAGGGCAGGGCCAGGATCAGCAGGGCAGAGGGATGGCCATGTCATGACAGAGAGGGGTGACATTGGAGCTTCTATGCTGGATTGGTGCCACCAGAGGATTTCCCTTCCTCTGTGGTGTGGTGGAAAGCAAGCAAGCAAAGCACAACATAGTCCAAGATCTGGGCTAGTATATAGGAACAAAGAGTGCACATACTGAACGTGGACTCACACTGGTTTACCAAGTGCTGTTGAGACAAATGACAATATAATACTAAAAAGGTAGGAAGGACTTGCTGAAAATAATTTAAAAAATAGATTTAGAAAGCTCAGGACTAGGTTGTATGGGGAATAATTTTGCCACTGGTGGAAAATCTGCACCTGTTTGAAATTTTGCACACAGTGCTAACATATTTAAATATATTATACATAGAGAGTAAAATCTGAACTAAACACTCATTCCAACTTCCTGCCTTAAATGACCCCCTTAAAGTTATCCCCAAGCTTTTCAGTATAATTTCACTTGAACCTCAGATAAAGGCTTATGTCTTCTAGCCCACTGATTTTTGCTCATCTGGTTGCTTAAGAGAGAAACTAGCAAAAATAATTTGCCTTCTACAGATGAGCTTTATCTGAAGTGCAAAAGACGTTCTATTGAAATTCTTTAAACTGGATACTTAAGAGAGGGAGTGACCTACTGGAGATGGCCCTTAGTGCTTTATCTGTGTGTATTTTGTATGTACCCATGTGTATTTAGGTAGGTTCCATTCAATGCATATAAATAGTATATATAAGGTGTAATAATGTTATCTGTTTTGTCTTTCCTGTTTCCTGTTGATTGACTTTTATAGCTTGCAAACATTATGCTGGATTGGTAAATTGCAATAAATTTAATCAAGAATTATTTTATTCAGCCTACTAATGAGGAATAATAGCGTATGTATCAATTAGAAATGTCAATTTGCGTGAAGAAATAGATTTACAAAGGGATAGTAGGTAAAAAAAAATATCATTGGTATCAATTCACTTCATTATTTTTAATTTGCTGTGAATATTGAGTGTTTCCAACATAAAATCATTCCTCAATTAAAATAAAACTGCTGTACTCCTATCAGCTTTTCACTGCTTGTTGTTGCTTACAGATTAGCAGTTGTCATTGGCTTCACTCTGTTGTCATTCCATTAATCTGCACCCATAAATGGGTAAAAAAAAAATTATTTCAGCTTGCCAAAGAATGGAAGTAAAATCTCTAATTTTTTTCTCGTGTTGCATTGACATGGCAGAGACACTGCAACAATAATAATTTTTGGATATCTTAACCATGATACAATCATGAGGCCCCGCCTCCAGCATCAGAGAAGGGAGAGTGTTTGTGAGCTTTCTTATTCATTTTGGCACCTTTTTTATTACTCTACGTTCCCTTTCTTTTCCCCTAGGGCCTAGGCCATTTCTAGTAAGCCAGGTCCCACTAATGCATTCTTATGCTGTAAATCAGTGACTGTGAGACTGTGTTAAGAATTGGCATTGGTTTGCAGCTTCCTTTCACTTTAGGGCCTAAGCAGTCCTCGGATTATAAATAAATAACAAAAGTATGTAGGGACAAAATTAGAAAGACCAAGGCAAAAAACAAGATCAAACTAGCTAGAGACATAACGGGTAACAAGAAACCATTCTACAAATACATTAGAAGCAAGAGGAAGACCAAGGACAGGGTAGGCCCGTTACTCAATGAGGGGGGGGAAACAATAGCAGAAAATGTGGACATGGCAGAGGTGCTTAATGACTTATTTGTTTCAGTTTTCACCAAGAAGTTGGTGCTGATTGGACATCTAACATAGTGAATGTCAGTGAAAATGAGGTAGGATTGGAGGCTAAAATAGGGAAAGAACAAGTTAAAAATTACTTAGACGAGTTACATGTCTTCAAGTCACCAGGGCCTGATGAAATACATCCTCGAATGCTCAAGGAGCTGATGGAGGAGCTATCTGAGCCATTCACGATTATCTTTGAAAAGTTATGGAAGACGGGAGAGATTCCAGAAGACTGGAAAAGGGCAAATATAGTGCCAATCTATAAAAAGGGAAATAAGGACAACCTGGGGAATTACAGACCAGTCAGCTTAACTTCTGTACTCGGAAAGACAATGAAGCAAATAAATTAAGCAATCAGTTTGCAAACATCTAGAAGATAATAAGGTGATAAGTAACCGTCAGCATGGATTTGTTAAGAACAAATCATGTCAAACCAAGCTGATAGCTTTCTTTGACAGGGTAACAAGCCTTGTGGATGGGGGAAGTGGTAGACATGGTATATCTTGACTTTAGTAAAGATCTTGACTTTGATACTGTATCGCATGACCTTCTCATAAACAAACTAGGGAAATGCAACCTAGATGGAGCTACTGTAAGGTGGGTGCATAACTGGTTGGAAAGCCATTACCAGAGAGTAGTTATCAGTGGTTCACAGTCATGCTGGAAGGGCATAACAAGTGGGGTCCCGCAGGGATCAGTTCTGGGTTTGGTTCTATTCAATATCTTCATCAAAGGTTTAGATAATGGCATAAAGCATACACTTATAAAGTTTGTGGATGATATCAAGCTGGAAGGGGTTTGGAGGATAGGATTATAATTCAAAATAATCTGGACAAACTGGAGAAATGATCTGAAGTAAATAGGATTAAATTTAATAAGGACAAATGCAAAGTACTCCACTTAGGAAGGAACAATCAGTTGCACACATACAAAATGGGAAATGACTGCCTAGGAAGGAGTACTGTGGAAAGGGATCTGGGGTCATAGCGGACCACTAGCTAAATATGAGTCAACAGTTTAACACTGTTGCAAAAAAAATGGAACATCATTCTGGGATGTATTAGCAGGAGTGTTGTAAGCAAGACACGAGAAGTAATTCTTCCGCTCTACTCTGTGCTGATTAGGCCTCAACTGGAGTATTGTGTCTAGTTCTGGGCACCACATTTCAGGAAAGATGTGGACAAATTGGAGAATGTCCAGAGAAGAGCAAGAAAAATGATTAAAGGTCTAGAAAACATGACCTATGAGGGAAGATTGAAAAAATTGGGTTTGTTTACTCTGGAAAAGAGAAGACTGAAAGGGGACATGATACCAATTTTCAAGTACATAAAAGGTTGTTAGAAGGAGGAGGGAGAAAAATTGTTGTTCTTAACCTCTGAGGATAGGACAAGAAGCAATGGGTTTAAATTGCAGCAAGAGAGGTTTAGGTTGGATATTAAGAAAAATTTTCTAACTGTCAGGGTGGTTAAGCACTGGAATAAATTGCCTAAGGAGGTTGTGGAATCTCCATCATTGGAGATTTTCAAGATCAGGTTAGACAAACACCTGTCAGGGATGGTCTAGATAATACTTAGTCCTGCCATTAGTGCAGGGAACTGGACTAGATGACCTCTTGAGGTTTCTTCCAGTCCTATGATTCTGTGATTCTATGATTTCCCTTTATTAGCATGGTTGTGTCCTTATTTAGTTTCCCATGATGTCACTGAGCGTGTGCATGTGTTTGGGTGATATATGGACCTCTGTACTTGTCTCTATATCCGTTCAAATAGATCATAAGACAGACAATAAGGGAACATTTTTTAGAGCTAAGTGTGGGAGTTGCATAGCTAAATCTCCAAGCCTGGCTATGGAAATATGTTCTACAATTTCTTCCGCTAGTATCTATTTATCTATTAGAAAACTCTTGATGATCCACAAGATCGTCTTACATACTTGTCACCATGGTTATTACCTTGGCCACTGAAACAGAAGGAAATACCCTGCAAGCTATAATTGTTGAATTTATTGTTAAGAAAATGGTATTCAAAATTTTAAAAATTAAACTGAAAAACTGAATAGGGAAATGCTTTACTATAAGTGGAAAAGATTGTCATTTACCCTATGACTGCTATTCTCCAGTTGTAAGAAATGGAGGGAATATCTGTGTTAAGTTCTATTTTTGATTATTTTCCCTGCAATTAATGCTGCAGGTCCTGATTACCTTAGGCTGATCTGCTTGAAAGCATTTAATCATGGTATTTTCACCAATGAGAGCTTTTTGAAAGAACATTTTGAAAGTAGCCTGGAGAAGATTCAAGTGTGCAAGAAGTTGAAGATGATAAGATGCGTGGAGCTGAGTTGTAAATAGCAGTGAGGCCTTACTACCACAACAAGCAGAAACTTTTGCATATGTTTTCTAATTCAGAAAGCAAAAGATAAAGTTTGTTTCAATTTGTATCAGAGAATTTAAAAAAATACTTCGAATTTCACCTGCTACATCTGCTAGTTTGCTTGTCAATAACCAGGATAAATACTCCACCTCAAAGTAAATCTAAAGTATTTGGAGCTCATGCCAAAGTATCAGTAGTTGCAGAGAAAATATCTTGGCTGGATTTCATAGTTGTAGAAATAAATAAGAAATTAACAGGTGCTCCTTTTTCTGTCCTTGGTGATTTTAATGAAAAGACTATTGCATAAGGTTGAACATGTTCTGAGTTCTTGATAAATCTAGAGTTGTCATTTAGCATTGATGATTTGTGAAAAAATTCAGGGGGGCCATGTGAGTTTAATGCTGTTCTTTTGAACAGGGATTTGCATATTTCAAAACTGAATCAGAAATATTGTTGAAAATGTCTGACTTGTTTTACACTTAGGTGTGCTGATTTGTGATATATAATGGCATCTACACTGAGGCATGTGCTGACGAATGGGATCCATGTAATTTATCCTAGTATCTCTGGTCCTGAACTTGTTAAGTGACATTTGGAGAAAGAAATTTCCATGGTGTACTTGAAACAACCTTGTTACAGATGTTGGAAAACATTAAAAAATATGGGAAAGATGGCAAACACAGGAAGTCATGTAAGAAGGATTACGGCTGACTTTCCCAACTATCCGCCTTGTCAATAATTGACATGTTATATACAGGTAAGATCTTGTTCTCATCAGATGGCTTCAGGGCAATATTATCAAGTTTTCTACTCACCTATCCTCCTTTTTCTATTTATATCCTCTTGCGATTGGCTCTTCTTGAAGATTTGAGTCATGTATATTCTGTGTAGTATTCTTTTGGCCCCCCAGAGTTGAAACTATGTGACTATAGATTAACATTGGCTGGGACTTGAAAAGAACAGTAAATATGATCTCGGTATCTAATTTTATACATGACACCTGGGAACAGTGCATGTCATAATATGCAACCTTATTACGGCTCCCCAATGAAGAACAACCATCTACCATTAGCTTGCACAACACATCCTTTTTAGCCTTGCTGATACTGCCATTGTCCAGAATGCACGTGCAGCCAAACTGTTTTTTGTTGCAATGCCAATACCCCCCCTAAGTTGATGGGGACAAAGCACATATTCTGAATGGTAACATGATGAATATAGAAGACCAGGGTATCTGTGTTAGATTTAGAGTCATTTTACTTTCTCTGCATTTTAAATAAATTAAATGGAGAATGGAGAGTACGGAGTGTTTTACAATAACAGAAATAACTGTCTAAAAACCAGGATTGAAAATTGCCAACCTAAAACATTTTATAAATTGTCTGCATTATTTAAACTTTTTCCCTCTGTGTGGTCCTATGACTGTCTCAGTGAGACCTAAAGTGATCTGCTTTGTAAGTGCTACTCAGTAGTGCCAGACATACCAATAATCCTTCTGTCTAATGAAATACTTGCCTTTCCTGCTTTACTAGAAGTTATAGAGGAAGCTTCTGATCATCCAGCTATGAAAGCCACCATGACTGGTTCTGCCCAGAAGCTCCATAGCTACACACGGAGCAGAAAAGTCGCTTTTACAGCCAGCTGCAAAGTTCTTTCAAACCATGTGAGCTTTTATCCTGACAAGGCTTTCACATTGGCATTTTCAGAGATACAGATTAGTTTCAGCATACCAGCCTTCGAGGAGTATGTATGAGCTAAGACACCATTCAGACTCTACACTACATCTGTGAAACTCCAAGCCAACCGGTCCATTTGAACAAGAAAAATGGTATTTGGTTCCAGTAAGCTACCATGGAACGCTGTCCAGATTTGACAAATGTTGCAGTGTTTGCTTTTGTGTGTTTAGTACACAGTGCAAGTGCTGGAAAAAGCTTTTCACATGATGCAGCACTGCTAGCAGATAATCACTGGAGCATTAAAACAAGAGAATTTGTGTGTATCCAACATGCTGCAGTAGGATAAGAGGAAGTGAATAAGAACTAACTGCTGGAGTTTTAGAAAGATGTCCTTCCTTCTCTTGTTCACACTGATTCACTTTAATGTGTTGCTTTTAGTCAGCCTCTCTAACAGCTGAAAATGTGTAGATTAGAAAACCCTAAACTGATGTGAAAATGGTTTTGTTTCTCTCCTATTTTAGACTGTGTACGTTTTTGAGAACATTTTCAGTTTAATTATGCAGCACTAAAAATTGAATTTAAACTGAATTTGCAATGGGAACTGCTCATTTTAGTTAACTGTCAAATTTACTGTGGCACTGTGAAATATGGGCCTCTACTAGTTTGATCTGTTCTGGAAAAAATGACTATTTTCTATAGGGGGAGGAGGGGACGGGAGCCAAATCTCTTAGTATAGCTACAGCAAGCTAACAATTTAAAGAGATATTTGACAAAATTAAGCCAGTAGAGTAAACACACTGGAATCCACTCCAGATTTGGTCTTCAGTTGTTTGAACAATAGAAAGATGGACAATAACACGTGATGTCTTTTTTTTTTTTTTTTTGCATCTTTAATCTCTTTTGTTAAATGCACCTTCCATATGTAGGTAGCAGAAAAATGTTTGCTTTAAAATAATCTTATGATTACCTGGTTGGCTCAGGGATATCAGACATGAAATCTTTTGAAGGATGCTATGATGTAATGTGATGGATACGGTATAACAAGTGAATATTTATCTAAGATCACATAGATCTCAGTAGCTTTATTCTTAGCATCTGATGTACAACGTTATCTATATAGAACATCTCAGACTAGTGTCTAAAGACCACCCTTTTCCTCTAAGCCCTAGGCATTTTTATCACTGTGCCAATAAAAAGAAAGGGATTTATGGGGTACTGCTTTTTAATTCATTTAATTCTCTGTTCATTTTGAGGTTAATGTTGTTGATCTATTTTTCTCTTGAAACAAATAAAAACAATATGTGCTGACACTGACTTTGACTTTTGACATGGGAGATAGAGGTCAACATTTAATTTTATATTTATAGACTACATGAACAATATTATCAGTATTAAAAACTGTTCACTCAGTCCTTGTCATTTTACAACTTCGTTCAGTAGCTTATATCACATTGAGTATTTTCTCTAACTCTGATCAAGATGCCATCATTCACAATGCTATAGTTAAGGGGCTGTCAGCTTTTTCATTAGAAACCCCATTTTTCAGGGGTTCATAACTTGACTGGTTAAAAAAAATGTTCCAAGACTGACCCTTGGCTATTTTTAAACCATTTGAGTGTAAAATACCAGGAGCTGACTGGTTTGGATGTTTGTTGAGTGATGCTATTGTTTTATTTAAAACTTAAAATAAATTTATCAAACAATTGTTCTATAATGTAGTCTAAACACCCTTGCCATTTTTTATTTGTTTTAGTTTTTAGTGAGTGTTTTGTTTGTGAAAGGTGCTAGTTTAACAGCTGGTGGATGCCAGAGGCCTGGGCTACACTCAGAATTTCTATTGGGATAGCTCTGTTGGTTAGGGGGTTGATTTTTTACTGATCTAGTTATACTGGTATGATCCCTGGTGTGGACATATAAAGGTGGCAACTCCTCCCCACACCCCAAACTGCCCCATCCACCCCAGTGGTCAACTAGTTGCAGTGTCGCCAATTTAATCATTATCCAATTCCTCCCCCCCCCCCAAATTCAAACACAGCTTCTTCCACAAATTAGGTATGTTCCACATCTTTAAAGGGTTTACCACTAGTGTGAATTCTTTTATTTTATCCCATAGGTGAATTAGCAAAAGACACAAGGTTAACAGCAAATCTACGGTGGACAGGCTCCGTTCACTCAATTTGACTTGTTTAGCCCCTATTGCATTTTCCCAGCTCTCTGTGCCCTCTGGTCGACACTCTGATGCAGATTCTTCTGCCTCTTTGGGGAAGACTTCTAGTTCGGGCATGTGCTTGGGTCTTTGGCCCGGAAAGGGTGTACTACGACCATGCTTGCCCTCGGCCCCTCCCTCTGGAGTTTCTCTGGGCTGGGCCCCACTCCCTTGTGAAGTTCCTCCCATGCAGAGATTCCCCCCCCCCTGTCTTGGAGAGAGAGTTTTATCTCTTGCAAGTGTAGCAAGAACAACATCTTTCCCTGGGGTGCTCTGGACCCCTTTGGGCACCCCACTTTCTGTTTCCAAGGGGTCAGCTGGATGGACCCCCTCATCCCGGAGACCTGACCCCCAGGTTTCCCTTAAAACCTGATCCACAGGAGAGGGGACTGGCCTTTTGAATGCGGACTTTTCACCCTCCTCCTGGGAAAGCCCCTCCCTACCAAAGGTAGGTGGACTCTCTGGCCCCCCCTGACCTTCCATTTGGGCTTCCCTCTTTGGGCTCCCCTCTGGGTCCGACACTCTTGTGTCCCCCAAAAGGGAAGGTGATCCTGCCCCAGCTGTGGACTCGCAGCTACCAGCCACGACCGACCTCTTACTGGCCAGCAAAATCCCCCCCCTTTCACTCGGGTTGGGCTGGCACCCAGCTACAGAGTCCTTGGGGCCTGTTCCCACCGCAGCAGTCCCCAGGACCCCAACTTCCACCTGTGGGACACACGCCTCTGTGCACCCCAGGGCAGGCCCGGCCCCCTGCTGACCTGCAACTTTCTGGCAGTCAGCAGCTGTGGTGGCCTCCTTGCTACAAGGTGGTACATCCCCCTCCCCTGGGGAGATGATTACAGGACAGGAGCTAGCTTTATCCAGCTCCTCCCTCTTGAACTTCCCGGGAGCCCCAGGGCTATAGGAACTGGCTACAACCAGCCCTGCCCCCGAAGCTGCATCCTTTACTGCTGCAGAGGAATCTAAGAGACACTCTCCTATTCCCCCAGCAGTTCCTGTGCCTTCACCCCCCCCTCTGGGGCTTTTAGCACAAGATTCCTTCTCACTGCTAACCAACCCTGGGACAGATTCTGCCACACTAAAGAAATCATTCCCCAGTAGAAACGGTGCAAAATTGTGTGCCACCGTTGCAACAGTCAGCTCAGCCTGCAAATCCTGAGTTTGCATGTGTACTTTAGCTAAAGGTGCAAGGACTTTGTAACCCCCTACCAGCTCTAATTCTGCCATTTTACCTGGCAACAAATCCTTTTCCTGGATCAGGAAATAAATAAATAAATTTGTTAGTCTCTAAGGTGCCACAAGTACTCCTGTTATTTTATTTAAATGTATACTGTATTTATGTAATAGCCTGCAGTAGTTGTTGCCATGTATAAGTTTTTAAAAGGTTTTATAGTCATGTGTTCACAGTAGTCCATAATGATTGCTAAGAAGTTTTTCCAGGGCAGGGTATCTAGTAATTAATATGCATTTTAAAGCAGTAATGTATAGATAGTTTTAGAAGGCAGATGAACCCACCAGTGTTTGGCCTTGCCTTGCCCATCTTAATGAGGGTTGTGAACCTGAAAAGTTGATGGCTCTTGTGAAACAACTTCCCTCTCTATGAAGATTTTCAGTAAAATGAAGCAGTAAAAATGATTAGTGCTTCTTTTCAACACATGGCAAGAGGTGTTTATTTGCCTGCTGGAATTATTGTGGTGTATATACATAGTGAAGTGGACAGGACAACTCGGTGGTCCTAGATGGTACCCAATTAGTACCGGGAGGCTATTTAAAAGAATATCATTACTATTAAAATTAAAGGGATTCAACAGAATGGAATTTAAATACTCATTCAAACCAACCATACCATTGTAGCAAAACTGCTCCAAGTACTTGGATTGTTTGAAAATACAGCTTCCTGATGTGGTACACTGTTAGGTACAGTCAATTAGTCATTGGGTCTTTTTAGGCCAAATCCTAAAGGTTTCAGGATGTGGCCCAATATTTTTAGTGTTTTTCTTGCTCTTTTAGATTCTCTTATGTAGAGCCTCTTCTATTCCTAGCTCTTTTGAATTGTATTTCTCTCTTCTTGACTACTACTACTACTGTGTCCTAGCCATGGGTCTGAAGTACCTGTTCTCCTACTACACCCCTAACACTCTGGTCATCAATGCTACCAATGAGAGAAATAGTCAGCTTTGCTTCAAATCAACACCCTTTGATAAGGAGCTTAAATGGCTGGACCTTCTAGTCCATGAGAGCAATTCGTCAGCCTCCCTTCAATTCTGAGTCGCCAGCTATCAGGCTCTGATGGTGAAATATGACTTAACAAATTATAGTATATTATCCCATTGTATTGATTTGTTGCCTCAGGACAAGAGAGAACAGTTTCAAGCTCTTATTACAGAGGGTCAGACAATCATGAAGGCTTCACTGCAGGCTTCCCTCGACATTGTGGATACAGCCTTCTGGCTACAGTTGTAGTCATGCATCAAGCCTCTTGTCTGCAATCATCCAGCCTACCCAGGGAGGTATGAATACCATGGAAGACCTGCCCTTCCAGGGGCCTAAATTTTTAGAGATGCCATGGACAGATCTCTCCATTCACTTAAGGATTCCAGGGTGACATTGGTACCTCTCGGCATATATACTCTATCTACACAGAAGACATAGGAAGTGTCAGACAGCACAATGCTCCCGCTGACCCCAAAAGACCAGTTGAACCACCCAGAAAGAGGCCCAGCTGCATAAGAAAGGCCCACCTTTCACCATCACGTCTCAGTCAGCTACATCATTCAAATGACAATTTTGACCCATTGGTTAAGTTTGACTCTCTTCCCATAGGATCTTCAGCTTCATCAAACCTCCATCCACCCTATGAAGAATGTCTTGCCAATTTCCTCCCTTCCTGGGAGCATGTCACCTCACACAAATGGGTACTGGAAGTGATCTTGATAGACTACTCCATCCAATTCAGCTCCACCCGCCCCCCACCCTTTCTCCCCACCCAAATTCAGGGACACTTCTCATGAGGGGCTCTTAAAACAGGCGGCAAAAGTCCTCCAGCAACTCTGGGTTATTGAACCCCCTCCCTTGGACTTCATCAGAAAGGGATTCTATTCCAAGTACTTCCTGGTCCCAAAGCAAAAAGGAGGCTGGAGACCAATTCTGGACCTTCGGATTCTAAACACTTTTATTTATGCACAGCATTTCAGGATGGTCACCCTAGCAGCAATCATTCTATCATTAGATCTTGGGGACAGATTCTTCGCCCTCAACCTCCATGATGCCTACTTTCGTGTAGCCATAGGCCTAGCAGACCAGTGCTTCCTCAGATTTGTAGTGAGTACTGAACACTGTCAGTACTGTGTCCTTCCCTTCAGCCTATCAATTACCCTAAGAAAGTCCTCTCCATCCTCACAGCCCACCTTTGATGGTTGGGAATAATAGTCTTTCCATATTTGGACTACTGGCTCCTCAAGGGTCTTTCTTTTCTTGAGGTACAGTCCACTACCAAGAAGGCCCTAGCTGTTTTCCAATTGAGGTCTTCATCTCAATATAGAGAAATCAACTTTGACACCTGTGTGCAACACACAGACTTTGTCAGGGCCACCCTAGACTCTGTGATAGCCAAAACATACCTACCTGCGGACTTATTTGCCACAATGTCCAGCCTAATATCCATACTGCAACGAAGTCCATGAACCACAGTGAGGGTTTGCCTTCCTCTCCTGGGACACCGGTTAATTTCCTAGCCCCCCATGCAAGGCTACAGTCCCAGTACCTTCCTGGTTCAAGACAGTCTTCACCGTCAACAAACACAAATTGTCAGAGGAGTATCAGTACCTCAAATGGCACTGGACCCCTTCAGTTGGTGGAAAGACCCTCAGGAAGTCTGTGTGAGAATGCTTTCCCGTGTCAATGTCCTGAACACATCATTACCATGGCTGCCTCAGTCCTAGGCTGGGCTGCTCACCTCCAGGACCATACAGCTCAAGGCAGATGGGCTTCTTGTGAGTAGTTACTTCACATCAATGTCCTCAGTCTCTAAGTGGTCCATTATGCCTGTCTTCACTTGCTACCCACTGTCAGGGCCAGTCACTCAGAGTAACATTAGACAACCGAGTGGCTATTATCTATATAAACCACCAAAGGAGAAGCAAAATCCCTATCTGTATGCAAAGAGTCGTTAAAGATATGCAGCCGGTACACAGTGGCCATTCACATAGCCCCACAATGGCCAAGACAGGTATGGTTCCTGACCCTGAGTTGTCTGACACTGTCTGCTTCTTCCCCTTTCTCTGATGGTGGACATTCTGACCCAGGAGTTGGACTCCATAACCCACCCCAACCTCTCGTTGCTATACCTCAAGGCCTGGCTTCTTGATGGTTCTTACTACTGGAGCCAGGACTCTTCTCTCGAAGTCCAGAAAGTTTGGCTGAATGGCAGGAAAACCACCCCAAGAAAGAATTCCCTGCAGACGTGGAAGGCAGTTCCTCAATGCAGAGGAGGGTGCTGAGGAGGCAGATTCAATACAGAGCATGGAACAGCTTCACCAAAGGCCATGTACACCCTGGAGGCATGGGCTAAGAATAAGGAATCTGTGAATGGAGGACCAGGTGGCTGTTATTGATGGGTACCTTTCACGGGAGGGCTATGGAAGTGGATTGAGCCCTAGAGGAATGAGGTATAACTCAGAGAAAAAGGAGAGGTGACTTACCTTGTACAATAACTGCTGTTCTTCAAGATGTTTTGTCCCTGTGCATAATCCACCACCCATCCTCCTTTCCCCTCTGCTTCGGAGTCCTACCATGCTCTGAGATTAAGAAGGAACTGGAGCAGCATGGGTCCGCTTCTCCCTAAATGTCCTCATACCAGAGCCGGAGGAGGCATACAGTGAAGAAAATCTCCAGTCAAGAGTGGACAGGTGTGTGTGCATAGGGAGTATGCACAGGGACAAAACATCCTGAAGAACTCAGTTACTGTATAAGGTCAGTAGCCGCTCCTTTCTGGCCCATGTCTGGAGAGTATGACATAGAGGTCGAAGAACAGCTCTGTGTGGGAAGAAACCTGCCCTGGAGTGCACCTTGCTTTATTTGTTTTCACTCCCACCATTACAAAGGGGTGGGGTGGGAGTGGGGGAGAAAAGAAGACAACGAAAGGGGTAGGATTTTGGCCTTCACATCTGTTTGTCAGTTTCCCCTGCACTCTGTTTGAATGGTGAGCCCCCAAATGCTGAAAATAAATAATGAATACTCCATTGCAGTGATGCGTGGATGCTTATGGATTTTAGGTGCTTAGGTGGGGTTTAGGAGAGACAAAAGTACGCAGTTTTAAAAAAAATCCTCAGTACAGTTCACAGGTATTTGCTTTTGAGAGGTAATGAAAGATGGCTAGAGGTAGGGCAATGTGTGATGTGGAATCCCAGTAAATCACTGGGTACTTCTTGTTCAGAGCTGGCTGAACTTGCATTCAGTAGTTCAGCATATCTTTGTTTATAAATCTAAGTGGTATTGTGTTGTATTGTACTTTGCAGCATAATAAATTGTAACATTCAACATTAACTGGTCAGGCTTCAGTGATAACAAAAGTTCAGCAGGCTGGTGGCACTCTGATCAATATTGCCTTCTATTTATAGTATTGTTACAAATGGAGGTTTTATTTAAATTAGACAATGTTGAAAAGCATACAGTAGATCAATAAACTAAAATACAGTAACGGATTTTAATTCGTGGCTGATATGCTGCTGCTCTTTTGTCACATGCATCCTTAATGTCCCCTAAACAACATCACATTTACTGTGTGCTGTTATGGACTGTTGCCTGGCAAAGACGTAGATGTTTTAAATAAGCAAGATTATAGTATTGTGTAATGAGAAGAAAAGGGCTTCTAAACAAAAAGAAAACATTTGTTTTGTTTTCTGTGCTAGTATTTAGCACATCCATTTAACCTGATGAATACTGAGCATGCCATGTTGCAGTCAGTGGGCCTGATTCTGTTCTTGCTCACACTTCTTTTACAACAGTGTGACTCCATTGGTACAATGCAGTTACACCAGGACTTATACCAGTTTTTATACCAGATTTGGTCCATTGTATCAATCTCTTTTTTGCGGGGCAGCTAAAGTTTAGTTTAGTGTGGAAATTTGAACTCCTACCAACATACAGTTAACTGTAATTTTTTCTCTTGAACTCTCAGGTTAAATTTAAATATGAAGTTAACTTGCAGATTATTGTGATTCCTTTTAGAATTTGGTTTCTATACTAATCTTTGAGCATTTAGAGGCATGAGGTAAATTGATCAAGTGCATCAGCTGTGTCAGAGAAAATGGAGATACAAAGGTGGGTGTCAACAGCATGCTAATGCACAGTAACTGTCAGCACCGCACCAGCACACCCTTAATGGCCTTGTATACACCCTGAAAAGTATGCATGACAGTATGGAGTCCTGTAGAATCCTGCAATATCATCATCGTGATCAATTAATGCAACCAGTGAAGTCTCTGTACCATACCCAGACCTCATCAAGAAAAAAAATCAGCAAATCAAACTTGTCAGAAAAATCAGGGCAGGTGTTGCGTCACTGTAACCCTTCCAGTGATCTTCCCCGCCCAAAAGGAAGGTTTGAGATGGAGGGATAATTAGTGAGATTGTCAGCACTCAAAGATAACTTTCTGAGCAAGATCTAACTACTGCTTCTTTGCAAGACGTCTCATCCAACAACAGACTCGGAGATTTTAGGGCCAGAAGGGACCTTTGTGATCATATAGTTTGACCTTCTGCACAACACAAGCCAAATAACCTCATGTGGTAATTTCTGCAGCAGGACTATAACTTCTGTTTGAGCAATAGCATATCTTAAGTAGTAAGATTCAGTACTCCATTACTAGCCTTCAGTCAAGCAAGACACTGTTCTAAACTGCAGGGCATGAGCTGAAGTCCCACCCTCCCACTATGCTGTCAGAACCACAGCTGGCTGAGATGCTGACACACCAATTCTATGTGAGTCTCATGGTCGCAGTACAATTGGTAGCCTTGTCTATAACCTGCCATACAAGTACCACCCTGGACTTGGTTACTCTTTTGTCTTCACTAGATGGTTCACATAGGAGCAGAAGCAGATCAGTCAGAAAAGCCAAACAGTTGCTCTTAAGGAGGACTAGGCAATAAGACATGGACAAATACTGAGAGACTTGTGGCAAATAAGAGAACTAAGGTTAAAAGAGTAATTAAAATCTACTCCAGCCTGTCTTCCTTAAATTCCAATATTTAAGGAAAACCTTTTACCCTTCCCTCCCCAATGAAACAGAGAGAATATACTTCAGGAGTGTGTGTTAGGGTATGTCTACACTACGAGAGTAGTTCTATTTTACTTAAATCGAATATGTGGAATCGATATTGCAAAGTCGAACGTGTGTGTCCACACTAAGGACAGTAATTCGACTTTGTGAGTCCACACTAACGGGGCAAGCGTCGACATTGGAAGCGGTGCACTGTGGACAGCTATCCCACAGTTCCCGCAGTCCCCGCTGCCCATTGGAATTCTGGGTTGAGCCCCCAATGCCTTCTGGGGAAAAAAATGTGTTGAGGGTGGTTTTGGGTAACTGTCGTCATCCAACCGTCACTCCCGCCCTCCCTCCCTGAAAGCGCCGGCGGGAAATCAGTTCGCGCACTTTTCTGGTCAGTGACAGCGCGGACGCCACAGCACTGCGAGCATGGAGCCCGCTGCGACCATCACTGCAGTTGTGGCCGTTGTCAACGCCTCGCAGCTTATCATCCACCTTTCCCAGAGGCAGATGCAGATAAATCAGGCGAGGAGGCTACGGCACCGCGGTGAGGGCCTGAAGTCTGAGAGTAGCACAGACCTGTCAGAAAGCACGGGACCCAGCGCCGAGGACATCACGGTGGCAATGGGTCATGTGGATGTTGTGGAACGGCGATTCTGGGCCCGGGAAACAAGCATGTACTGGTGGGACCGCATAGTGCTGCAGGTCTGGGATGAATCCCAGTGGCTGCGAAACTTTCGCATGCGGAAGGGGACTTTCCTTGAACTTTGTGAGTTGCTGTCCCCTGCCCTGAAGCGCAATGACACCCGGATGCGAGCAGCCCTGACTGTCCAGAAGCGAGTGGCCATAGCCCTCTGGAAGCTTGCAACGCCAGACAGCTACCGGTCAGTCGCGAACCACTTTGGCGTGGGCAAATCTACCGTGGGGGTTGTTGTGATGCAAGTGGCCAACGCAATCGTTGAGGTACTGCTCTCAAAGGTAGTGACCCTGGGAAACGCGCAGGCCATCATAGATGGCTTTGCCGCGATGGGATTCCCAAACTGCGGTGGGGCTATAGATGGAACTCACATCCCTATCCTGGGACCGGAACACCAGGCCAGCCAGTACATCAACCGAAAGGGCTACTTTTCAATGGTGCTGCAAGCACTGGTGGACCATAGGGGACGTTTTACAAACATCAACGTCGGATGGCCGGGCAAGGTTCATGACGCTCGTGTTTTCAGGAACTCAGGTCTGTTTAGATGGCTGCAGGAAGGTATTTACTTCCCGGACCACAAAATAACTCTTGGGGATGTGGAGATGCCTACAGTCATCCTCGGGGACCCAGCCTACCCGCTAATGCCCTGGCTCATGAAGCCCTATACTGGCGCCCTGGACACTGAAAAAGAACTCTTCAACTACCGGCTGAGCAAGTGCAGAATGGTGGTGGAGTGTGCTTTTGGCCGTCTCAAGGGGAGATGGAGAAGCTTACTGACTCGCTGTGATCTCAGCGAAACCAATATCCCCATTGTTATTGCAGCTTGCTGTGTGCTCCACAATCTCTGTGAGAGCAAGGGGAAGACCTTTATGGCGGGGTGGGAGGTTGAGGCAAGTAGCCTGGCTTCTGATTATGCCCAGCCAGACAGCCGGGCGATTAGAAGAGCCCAGCGGGACACGCTGTGCATCCGGGAGGCTTTGAAAGCTAGGTTCCTGAGTGAGCAGGGTAACCAGTGACTTTTCAGTTTGTGTACAGAGAAGCTGAACCTGCCCCCGTTTCTTTACCCACTAAATGTTCAGTATCCTCTCCAGTTACATACCCCGTTCCCCCCCTTCCAACACACGTTTAAAAATAAAATCACTTGAATTTTGTTAATGAACACCGTTTTCTTTATTACTGTTTTCGTGGGAAAGTGTTGAACCTGGGACGCAGACTGTGGTGGGGAGCGGGTGTAGTGTAGTGATGCAAATGACGCTTCCAAACTCCAGGAATGACAGGCTCCGCGGTGGTGGTTTCAATGGAGCCTGCCACCCCTCCTGTTTGGGACTCTGTGTGTGGGGGGGCTATGTGACTTTGTGGCAGGGGGAGGACGGTTACAGATTCCCTGCTGCGTGGCTCTGTGATCCAGGATAAGGACCGCCGCATAAGATCTGTAACTGCCCTCCCCCGCCACAAAGTCACAGAGCACCCCCCACCCCCCCACAGAACACTAAAACCACCTCCCAGACTGACCAGGGTAACTAGTGACTGCAATGTGTGTGTGCCCTGCTGCTGAACCTGCCCCCGCCTCTTTACCCTGCTAAAGGTGACTGTCCTGTCCAATTACCAACCCCCTTCCCCCCCTTCAGACAGACTCTCCTCTAAAGAACATGATGGAAACAGTAATTAACAGAAACGTATTTTTTATTATCAACTACACATGAAACTGGGGGGTGAAACTGGGACGGGGGCTTGGGTGAGGCGGGAAGGAAAGGACTTGTCAAATTTTGGGGAATGAGAGCCTTCTAGTAGTAGAGCAGTCTGCAGGGGTGGAGTGAGAGTTTTCACGGACTCTGCCGCCCCTCCTTCTTTGGACTTTGGGTGAGGGTGGTATGGGACTTGGTGGCGGGGGAGGGCGGTTAGAGATACACTGCAGCGGGGCTCTGTCCTCCTGCCTCCGGTCCTGCAGAACATCCACAAGGCGCCGGAGAGTGTCCGTTTGTTCCCTCAGTAGTCCAAGCAGCGTTTGAGTCGCCTGCTGGTCTTCCTGCCGCCACCTCTCCTCCCGTTGCATGTGTGAACGGTGCATTTGGGACAAGTTCTCCCTCCACTGGGTCTGCTGTGCTGCCTGGGCTCGGGAGCAGCCCATAAGTTCCGAGAACATGTCCTCCCGTGTCCTCTTCTTCCTACGCCTAATCTGCGCTAGCCTCTGGGAGTGTGATGCCAGGCTGGGTTGGGAGACAGTCGCAGCTGTGGGAATGGGAAAAAGGGAGTGAATTCCTCAGAAAGATAAATTTAGTTGTGAACAAAGAACATAGTCTTTCTCTGTAAAGAAGACCATGCACAGCACCTATCACATGCGCACTCAGGACAAGGTCGAATTTTCGGCCTTCGCATTCAGTGCCTGGGGTCTTGCAGTGCAGATCAGAGAAGCGGGGCAGGACACCGTAATTTGTGTAGCAGGCCGACATGGTAAGCCGTAGACTTGTGGCTGCTTAAAACTTTAATAGTTGCACTGGCCTCCTTTCACATTGAAAGCAATGCCAGTCCCTGCTGCCAGCAATCCGGCAAGCATGAGCTCTGCCCCTGTCCCACCCCCCCGTGGCTGTCCCAGGGAAAGATCCCTGTATGCTGCCCCTCTCCCGCCTCCACCGCGTGGCTGTAAACCGCCGGTTACAGTTCTGTAAAGGAACGGGCAAGCAGTCCCAATACTAACATTCCCCTACCTAATTCAAAGCAGATCACCATGAGCGACATCACCCTGATGAGGATCTCAGACATGGAAAAACAAAGAATGCTTCGGGAAAGCATGCAAAGACCAGGGCTGTATGCCGCCATGCTCTGCAGGGCAATGATCCTGGAGTACTTGCTTGTCTCCTGGCGCGGAAATGTCTGCTATTACGGAGGACCCAATAAGGCCGCTCTCCCCAGGAACCTGATGCAAAGGCTTTCCAATTACCTCCAGGAGAGCTTCGTGGAGATGTCCATTGAGGATTTCAGCTCTATCCCCGGACATATAGACCGCATTTTACTGTAGCTGCACTGGCAGGGACTAAACAGTAGAGCGGCTTGGGCAGAACAATCATGCAAAACCGGACATGGTTAGATTTTTTTTCAATAGTTGCACTGCCCAGGACTGAAACGTTAAGCGCCTAGGGCACACTAATCATGAGAAACCCATTGTTGTTATTGTTAATATTCCTGTTCTGTTAAAAATAAATGTTTAGATGTTTAAAACACTTACTGGATGATCCTTCCCCTGATTCTGTGTCGTGGTTAACGGCTGGGGACGGTTGGTAGGGGATCTCTGTAAGGGTGATGAAGAGATCCTGGCTGTCGGGGAAATCAGCGTTGTAAGCGCTGTCGACTGCCTCGTCCTCCTCATCTCCTTCCTCATCTTCCCCGTCCGCTAACATGTCCGAGGAACCGGCCGTTGACAATATCCCATCCTCAGAGTCCACGGTCAGTGGTGGGGTAGTGGTGGCGGCCGCACCTAGGATGGAATGCAGTGCCTCGTAGAAACGGGATGTCTGTGGCTGGGATCCGGAGCGTCCGTTTGCCACTTTGGTCTTCTGGTAGCCTTGTCTCAGCTCCTTGATTTTCACGCAGCACTGCGTTGCATCCCGGCTGTATCCTCTCTCTGCCATGGCTTTAGAGATCTTCTCATAGATCTTTGCATTCCGTCTTTTGGAGCGCAGCTCGGAAAGCACGGACTCATCGCCCCACACAGCGAGGAGATCCAAGACTTCCCGATCAGTCCATGCTGGGGCCCTCTTTCTATTCTGAGATTGCACGGCCATCTCTGCTGGAGAGCTCTGCATCGTTGCCAGTGCTGCTGAGCTCGCCACGATGTCCAAACAGGAAATGAGATTCAAACTGCCCAGACAGGAAAAGGAATTCAAATTTTCCCGGGGCTTTTCCTGTGTGGCTGGTCAGAGCATCCGAGCTCGGACTGCTGTCCAGAGCGTCAACAGAGTGGTGCACTGTGGGATAGCTCCCGGAGCTATTAGCGTCGATTTCCATCCACATCAAGCCTAATTCGACATGGCCATGTCGAATTTAGCGCTACTCCCCTCGTTGGGTAGGAGTACAGAAGTCGAATTTAAGAGACCTCTATGTCGAACTAAATAGCTTCGTGGTGTGGACGGGTGCAGGGTTAATTCGATGTAACGGCGCTAAATTCTACATAAACGCCTAGTGTAGACCAGGCCTTAGTGGTGCTGGTGAGGAGTTCTTCATAGTGATGTGTGTGTGTGTGTGTGTGTGTGTGTGTGTGTGTGTGTGTGTGTGTGTGTGTCTGAAGTGGGGGTATGGGTTTTTTATTATTATTAATTTTATTTATTTATTGTATTATTATAGTACCTAGGAGTCTCATTAATGCACCAGGATCCCATTGTACTAGGGGCTGTACAACTACAAAACAAAAAGTAAGTCCCTGCCCCAAAGAGTTTATAATCTAAGTAAGATTGTCACAGGGACAATGAAGGGGTGTTATTCATGATGAGAAATGTGTGTATATGTCTGAAGTGGTACAGAGGTGGTTTTCATGGTGTCAAGGGTGGAGGACATTATCCCTGGTGAGGAGTGCGTGTGCATGTGTGTGAAGAGCAGAGGAGGGGGTTGTCATGGTGGGGAGTGTGTGTGTCAGGGAGGAGGGTTGTCATGGTGGGGAGTGTGTGTGTGTGTCAGGGGAGGAGGGTTGTCATGGTGGGGAGTGTGTGTGTGTGTTGGGGAGGAGGGTTGTCACGGGGCGTGTGTGTGGGGAGGAGGGTTGTCATGGTGGGGAGTGTGTGTGTGTCGGGGGAGGAGGATTCTCATGGTGGGGAGTGTGTGTGTGTTGGGGGAGGAGGATTCTCATGGTGGGGAGTGTGTGTGTGTCGGGAGAGGAGGGTTGTCGTGTGTGTGTGTGTGTGTCGGGGAGGAGGGTTGTCGTGGTGTGTGTGTGTGTGTGTCAGGGGAGGAGGTTGTCATGGTGGGGAGTGTGTGTATGTTGGGGGAGGAGGATTCTAATGCTTGTGTGTGTGTTTGTGTATGTGTTGGGGCAGGAGGGTTGTTACGGTGGGGAGTGTGTGTGTTGGGGAAGGAGGGTTGTCACAGGAAGTGGGTGTGTGTGGGGGGGAGGGAAGGAAGGAGGGTTGTCATGGTGGGGAGTGTGTGTGTATGTGTCAGGGCAGGAGGGTTGTCATGGGAAGTGGGTGTGTGGGGGGGGAAGGAAGGAGGGTTGTCATGGTGGGGAGTGTGTGTGTGTGTTGGGGCAGGAGGGTTGTCACGGTGGGGAGTGTGTGTGTTGGGGAAGGAGGGTTGTCACAGGAAGTGGGTGTGTGTGGGGGGGAGGGAAGGAAGGAGGGTTGTCATGGTGGGGAGTGTGTGTGTATGTGTCAGGGCAGGAGGGTTGTCATGGGAAGTGGGTGTGTGGGGGGGGAAGGAAGGAGGGTTGTCATGGTGGGGAGTGTGTGTGTGTGTTGGGGCAGGAGGGTTGTCACGGTGGGGAGTGTGTGTGTTGGGGAAGGAGGGTTGTCACAGGAAGTGGGTGTGGGGCGGGGAGGGAAGGAAGGAGGGTTGTCATGGTGGGGAGTGTGTGTGTATGTGTGTCGGGGATGGGGGGCTGTCTCCCTTGGAACTCATGAAACAACTGAATAATTTGCAGATTATCCTACTTGCTGGAAGATTCCTTTGCCTTGAGTTATCTTTATCTCAGGGTCAATATGTTTTGCACATTGATTGCAGGGTTGTCTCTTGTGAAGTGCAGCTTTTCTTTCCTTCTCTCCTCACAGCCTCGTGATTCCATACAAGTCTCACATTATTTTATTTTATTTCTTAGCTGTCACAGTGCTGTTCCCCCTTCTCTTTTGTGACTGCTGAGCCTGCCCTGCCTTCCCAATATGTAAAGTAACATTCACATCAAATAGAGAAGGAGATAGATCAGGCTTTTGACTTCAGCTGTTGGCACAGCTGGAGGGGAGCTGTTTGCCAGCAGCAGGAAGCCCTGTAATCTCGTTCTATATGAATTTTGGTGGTTGGATTTTCCCAGATCAAAATAAATGAAAAAAGGGGACTCCGCTTCATTTCAAGATTTTTTAAAAAAGTCTTGACCTTCTATTCTCCAAGGGTCATCATCTTTCCCCCATACCCCAATAAAGCTGAGAACCTCCCTAAGAGACCTAAACCTTCAGAATGTAAAAATTGGAGAGAGATATCATGACTTTTCTGTTTTTTATCATCGCTCTCTTTTCTGGTTGGATGACAGCACTATGATCTAGAGAGAGATTGAGACAAGCATAGTTCTGGCTGCACTGTGCCCCATTTGGCACAGAATACTAGCATCATCTGAAATTAAGTTAATAGTTTTAATAGCATTTTTGAGACATCATCTTGCATATTAAAACTTAGCCAGGTATTAGGTAATTTAGATAATAAATTTTCTTCAAAGTGACCCATCATCTTAGTATTTATATTTTTTTCCCTAGAGGATGTAAGGTATAAAAGCAAGCTTTGTAGTTTTATATCTGTCAGCATGTCACATAAATATCTCAGTAACTACTGATCTTATCACCATAAAACTTCCATTTATACAGTTAGACATGTCATGTTGGTCAGCTGCACAAAAAGTTAAGCACATGCAATATTAAACTCCATCCCATGCCAGTTCCATTAGCCCACATCTTGAAGTTCTCTCTGCACACTATATTAAATGAGGGAGGGAGGGGACAAGGAGAAACATACAGCAAATTCAGAAAAGAAAGACCTCATGTTGAGAATGAAAGAAATGATGAAGGAGACTGAGGGAGATACTTGGGTTTTTAGCATTCTCCCAAATCAAAGGATCTGCTTTCTTTCTGATACGTGATTTTGATAGTTTTAATGACATCATATAGCCTATTTGAATGTACTTTTTGCTCTGTACTTTTTTTGCAAGAGTGTGCCAACAACAATTGTTTACATCCTAGCACCTTAACATGTCAGAATTGGACTGTGGCACACATTACAAAAGAGTAGAGCAGACAAAAATGTATGGTTTGGAGTTACTCTCTTTAGGATCTGCCTAGTATTTGCTGTATTTAATGGCACTTGTTTATATTTTTGGAGCAGGGGTTGGGTTTTAACTCAGACTTGCCAGAATTTTTTTAAAAGCACTATAAGCAATTGTTTATCTGGAGTAAAGTTTGCCTGGAGTCAGAGCTTAGAAATTGTGCAATCTATTAATCTAATTTATGTTAGAAAATTCTCATGAATACTGCAATTAATACTGATTACTACTCTTAAGCTCTGCTGCAGTTTATGTGGCAGGCTCAATAGGCAGAATCAGTATGTAGCTGCAAATCTCTTTCTTAATAAATTCTTTGCAAGACTAGATAGATTCCGCCAGGATGTTAAAGGACAGATCTGCAACAACAACAACAACAACAAAAAACACGGCAGAAGCACAAAATGTGTAAGCAGCTGCGCAGCTAGTTTGTGCAAGGAATCCATTCATTTACATATGCAAATAAAGTATAGCAGGAGCCACTGAAAAGGCATGATTTGTCCACCATTACCACAACTGTCTCCTATTTTATAGATAGAGGGAAACTATGCTGATTTCATATATCACAAGTGTGATAGATTTTGGCCAATGATGACCACTTGTATTTACATGTGTTATTTGGATGCTGACCTGGCCACTTCCACATGTAGATAAATTGCCATATACATTTGCAGTAAATCGTGTAAATTAGGCATGCAATGCCCTGCATATATTTTTCATGAGAGGGGGAATCTTTTCCTTTGGCAAATCTGTCCTTAAATATTTCAGCATTCACAAACTTGACATCTTTGTGCTTCTCTTTACAGTTGTGTGGATTTGGCAGCCTAGCACATTATTTACTCTGAGAAATACAGGAGTAGAGTCATCTCTCATACTGTTCTTTTAGAAATTACATGAAGCTATTTTTTGGCAGTGCTGATAGCACAAAATCTCTCTCTTTCTGTTAGTGGTGCAAAATTGACTTTGCTATGGCATTCCCTATAGAAAACAGTGCATTAAAAATAATGGAGTTTGAATTTGAATGAGTGCGAGGATGTCACAATTGTAGGGCTAGTCCAACACTCACAATAAGTTATCTGTGATTCTGGAAACATCTGCAGTTTACAGAGGCACTTTTTCTTAATTATCATTAACCCACCTAGAGAGAGACCAGGTTCTCTCATTTTCAAAGCTGCGTATAGTGAACGTGCAAGCTGAATGTGCATATCAGAGTCCACCATTTATGGAGTGGCCAAGACTGATCAAATACAAACATTAGAGCCAACCTAATCATTCACCAGGGTACCAACTTGTAAGGGGAGGAAGGGAGAGGAGACTTTAGGTCCTCGGTTGTCTCCCCTTCTGCTAATCTGCTGCAGGGGAATTTCAATCAGCCCATGAGTTGCAAGTCTGCCTGGAGCCTAGAACTGTGAGGCCTAAAGCAGCTACTTGCATTAGTTGTGTTTAAGACCAGCCCCATATATGCCAGCTCTCCCTCTTTAGGAAGGATGGTCCTTGTTTTTCAAGCAAAATATGTACTATTTTGCCTTCCAAAAATCATTGTACAATGTATTGTCCCCCCCAAATATCCCTCTTATAGCTTTGTTCCATGGAGTGGTGTGCCACCCATGCTGAAAGTCAGTGCACTACTGATCAATGAAATTACCAAACTAAGGCAGTACAATGCAGACAGGAGGTAGGAGCACACCTTTTCCAGTATTCCAAGGTGATTAACCAAAAAATCTGTCCCTGCCACCAGCTTAGGACTGCAGCCAGGAGAAGGGAAGAGCAGAACAAGAATAAGCAGTAGTGGAACTCAGGAGGTGGTTGAATTCTTCTGTATATTTTCTATCCTTCCTGGAATCATCTGCAACTCTCTGTGGCAGAGCTGAGGTTTTCCCCCAATCTGCATTTTGGCTTTTGCAGCAAGCAAACCTTTGTGATGATTAGGTCAGCCTGCAGGGGAATCAGGAACTGTGATCTTCCAGTATTTGTGAAGCTCAGAAGTTTGCAGATATTTTTGTATGGATTGAATCCTAAATGAATATCCCTGAAAGGTGCAACCATGAACATATGTGCCCTTACCAAAATTTCCAAGTTTCTCTCAATTGCTGACACTCAATCAGGCTTTTTTCCCCCAGTGGCATATTCAAACTTTAATTTGTTAGTGTTCACTGCTTGGAGGAAATGTTCTGCATCTCCTATCAGCTCCTAAATGAGAATTTAGAAATATATATATTTTATGTCTCCACATCAATTATCTGCAGGAAATTAAATGCCAATACCCCCCCCCCACACACACACACACAAATAAACCTGAAAACACTTGTCTTTGTGTAATGTTAAGGTTGTCAATTAAAACCACAAAAAGGAAAGAAACAAATCCCCCTCCCCCCGCAACAGTAGAAAGGCAACAATAGAAAATAGCACCTATGTGCAACCTGGCTGAGAGACCACTGCTGTTGGATACATAATTTTTTGCATATTCTGACTTTTGGTGATTTGAACTGTTTAACACTGACATTGCATTGACACATTTTTTTCTTTCTTTCCAGATCTTTGTATAAGAAAAAAGTGAAAAGAAAGGATCTGGAACAGCTCCCAAGTTCTAATGGTTTCTCAATCATACAGCTTGTAAATTTCTTGAACCAATCAAGAGAACATAAGAACGTAAGAATGGCCATACTGGGTCAGACCAAAGGTCCATCTAGCCCAGGATCCTGTCTTCTGACAGTGGCCAATGCCAGGTGCTTCAAAGGGAATGAACAGAACAGGTAATCATCATGTGATCCATCATCCCTTGTCACCCATTCCCAGTTTCTGGCATCCTTTATTACCTGTCCACCCATGAAGAGTGCCTCTATGTTTAAGTGCACCCCTGCAGACTTAAAGACACATTCTGCTGCACATGCTCAGTATGCAATTTTCAAGTGGTCATATATTTGTTAACTCAAAACCAATTATTTACAAATCAAGCAACTACGCTATTCTTCACTGAAGACTGTGCCCATGACAAGTTTCAAATAATCAGCTGTTTTTCAGAGCCATGTTCAACTGTATCTGATCAGAATTTATCTTACAGTGAGAGAGGCATATTTCATTTACTCTTTCATAACTTAGACATTCAAATGTCCTCTGAAAAATCACCATACAGGGAAAGATTTGGCCTATAAAATTAATGTTTATGGAATCTATGAACAAGTAAAAACAGGGATTACAACTAAAACTGTTAAGCAACTTTAACTATAGCAGCCATGACCAAGGATTGCTATTAATGTGGGACTGTAGTGTGATGCATTGTACTATTTTCCATATCTTATAAATGCTAGTATAAAAAAATCCTGTTAAAGATTGCCTCTATGAAAGGGTTAAATTGTCAGAATAAGTATGCAGCGAGAGACAGAGACTGAGAGAGAGAGAGATGTTTTGTCCAAATATTGAGTTAAAAAAATTATGTCTCTATGACCATGGCTGGGGTAATGAGTCCTTTTGCGGTAGCCTTTTAGAGAAAGCATAGACAGCTTAGTCTCTCAATGTGCCTGACCTGAAAGGGTCATTAGTAAGGGTGTGAGTGTAGTTTACTGTCAGTGTTGAATTAGTTGTTGACTTCACAGTTGAGAAGGGCACCAAATAGTGCCAGTTTTAATATGGTATTGGTCAGCATGTAATAAGAAAAATTGACTGAAAACACCAATAGATAGATACCATGGTGATGGGCACAGTATAAAACCCTAGTTAGGTAGAATTCACTTTCTACAATCTACTAGATAACTGTCAACAATAAATATTGTTCACTGCAGAACTACAGTGACTCCATTTCCCATCCATATTTATTACTGTGGTCAACTGAAATTGCCTAGGAATTTTGGAAACATGACAATTGCAAAAGTTTTTTTTCCTCTCATCTACTTCACTCTATCTGAGAAACCTCCTGTTGACATCATTAGGCCTATATATATGAACCAGAGTTCTTCCATGTTTAAACTCTGTCCTTCCATGTTTAACTCTAATCGACCTCAAGAGCCAAGGACAGAAATTGGAATGTGTAAATAGCCAGTTACCAATTACGACCTTGCTCATACCCAGGTACCAAGCAATAATGATGAGGTTTGCATGTTTCTAGATGGAGAAGGGGTAATAAACTAAGAGTAAACAGAACCAAATAACTGTTTAGAGGAGTGTTACTAACAAGCTAGATTTATAGCCCTAGAATGATTTAACGGCTTAAATGTATAAACATGCCTTCGGTAGAGAGGGGAGGGGGAGTAGAGAGGGGAGGGGGTGGTAGAGGGGGGGGTGGTAGAGGGGGAGAGAGGGGGGGCTTAGTTGTGAAAAGTATAAGAAGAGAGAAACTGTTTTTTGCTGGTATGCTTGATTTGAGACTTGCCTGTCTCCTTGCACCACTTTGAGATCTCAAATAAACCTTGATTGTTTCTCCACCCCGGTATGTTTATTGGCACGAAGCACGCCGGGCAACGAACCCCGCTGTTGCTGTCCTCGGGCATTTGTGCCGGCAACACTCCCATCTATGTGCTACCATGGTAGGGGGGCAGCTAGGGTGTAAAAACAAATGCATTTAAATGTTTGTAGATTTAAATGTCCTGGGGTGGTTGATGGAGCATTTTCAACAGAAGACCTTAGACACTGGAATGAGCTTCCTCCATGGTACTATTTTAGCCAAAGTCCCTGTTGACATTTAGGGCTCTCTTTTTAGGGCTTTGCTTGAGGGGGGAGTAGGTGGACTGTGAGGAGGAATGTTGGAGCTATCTTTTTTTCTTTGGCCTCTGGAAAGGATAAAAATGTGGGTTTTTTGTGTGTGGTTTTGATTAAGTTTCACCTTGACATTTCAGGTTGTTTAGACATGAGACCCCAAGATCCTATGGGAAGCAAGTCTAAGGGGAAAAACAGTTCAAAACAGTTGGCAATTTTTCAAAGAGACATTATTAAGGGCACAAGAGCAAACTATCCCACTGCGTCGGAAAGATAGGAAGTATGGCAAGAGACCCTATCCTGGCTTAACCAGGAGATCTTCAATGATCTGAACCACAAAAAGTGGAAACTATGTCACATTACAAAGGATGAATATAAACAAATAACACAAGTATGTAGGGACAAAATTAGAAAGGCCAAGGCACAAAACAAGATTAAACTAGCTAGAGACATAAAGGGTAACAAGAAAATGTTTTTCCAATACATTAAAAGCAAGAGGAAGACCAAGGACAGGGTAGGCCCGTTACTCAATGAGGGGGTAAAAACAGTAACGGGAAATGTGGAAATGGCAGAAGTGCTAAATGATGTTTTTGTTTGTTTTCACCAGCAAGTTTAGTAGCAATTGGACATGTAACATAATGAATGCCAGTGAAAATGAGGTAGGATCAGAGGCTAAAATAGGGAAAGAACAAGTTAAAAATTACTTTGGGCTTGTCTTCACTACCCGCCCAGATCGGCGGGTAGAAATCGATCTCTCGGGGATCGATTTATCGCGTCTCGTCAGGACGTGATAATCGATCCCCGAATTGACGCGCATACTCCACCAGCCCAGGTAGGAGTAAGCGCCGTCGACGGGGGAGCCGTGGTGGTCGATTTGCCGCCGTCCTCACAGCAGGGTAAGTCTGATCAGATACGTCAAATTCAGCTACGCTATTCCCGTAGCTGAATTTGCGTATCTGAAATCGATCCCCCCCCGTAGTGTAGACGTAGCCTTTGACAAGTTAGATGTCTTCAAGTCACCAGGCCTGATGAAATACATTCTAGAATACCCAAGAGAAGAGATATCTGAGCCATTAGTGATTATCTTCAAAAAGTCATGGAAGATGGGGGGAGATTCCAGAGGACTGGAAAAAGGCAAATATAGTGTCAATCTATAAAAAGGGGAATAAAGACAACCTGGGGAATTACAGACCAGTCAGCACCTGGAAAGATAATGGAGCAAATAATTAAGCAATGAATTTGCAAACACCTAGAAAATAAGAAGGTGATAAGTAATAGTCAGCAGGGATTTGTCAAGAACAAATCATGTCAAACCAACCAAATAGCTTTCTTTGACATGGTAACAAGCCTTGTGAATAGGGGGAAGCAGTAGATGTGGTATGTCATGACTTTAGTAAGGATTTTGATACTGTTTCCCATGATCTTCTCATAAAAAAACTAGGAAAATGCAACTTAGGCCTTGTCTACACTGGCACTTTACAGCGCTGTAAATACACCCCTGAGTGCAGCAAGTTGCAGCGCTGTAAAGCGCCACTGTAGACAGGGCCGGCTCTGGCTTTTTTGCCGCCCCAGGGGAGGGGGGGGAGGGCGGCCGGAGCCCCGGGGGGAGGGCGGCGAGCCCCGGCGGGGCCTCCGCTCTCCCCCGGCGGCTGGGGGGAGGGCGCCAGGGGGGAGGGTGGCCGGAGCCCTGGGAGGAGGGCGGCGAGCCCCGGCGGGGGCTCCGCTCTCCCCCCGGTGGCCGGGGGGAGGGCGCCGGGCGGGGAGGGCGGCCGCAGCCCTGGGAGGAGGGCGGCGAGCCCCGGCGGCCAGAGCGCCGCGCCGCCCCCCTCCAGGTGCCGCCCCAAGCACAAGCTTGGTGGGCTGGTGCCTGGAGCCGGCCCTGACTGTAGACAGTGAACCAGCGCTGGGAAACCCCCTCCCAGCTCAGGTAGCTATGCCCCTCATGGAGGTGGTTTCTTTAGAGCGCTGGGAGAGTGCTGTAGACTAGCCCTTAGATTGAGCTACTATAAGGTGGGGCATAACTGGATGGAAAACCATTCCCAGAGAGTAGTTCTTAGTGGTTCACAGTCAAGCTGGAAGGGCATATCAAGTGGGGTCCTGCAGGTATCAGTCCTGGGTCTGTTTTTTTCAATACCTTCATCAATGATTTAGATAATTGCACAGAGAGTACACCTATAAAGTTTGCAGATGATACCAAGCTAGAAGGGGTTGCAAGTGCTCTGGTGGATAGGATTAAAATTCAAAATGAGCTGGACAAACTGGAAAATGGTCTGAACTAAATAGGATGAAATTCAAAAAGGACAAATGCAAGGTACTCCACTTAGGAAGGAACTATCTGTTGCACACATATAAAATGTGGAAGGGGATCTGGGGATCATAGTGGATCACAAGCTAAATATGAGTCAACAGTGTAATACTATTGCAAAAAAAGCAAACATTCTGGGATGTATTAGCAGGAGTGTTGTAAACAAGACACGAGAAGTAATACTCCCACTCTATTATGCACTAATTAGGCCTCAACTAGAATATTGTGTCCAGTTCTGGGCACCACATTTCAGGAAAGATGTGGACAAATTGGAGAAAGTCCAGAGAAGAGCAACAAAAAATGATTAAAGGTCTAGCAAACATGACTTGTTAGGGAAGATTGAAAAAACTGAGTTCGTTTAGTAAGGAGAAAAGAAAACTGAAAGGGGTTTTGAAGTATATAACAGTTTTCAAGTACATAAAAAGTTGTTACAGGGATGAGGGAGAAAAATTGTTCTCTTTAACCTCTGAGGATAGAACAAGGAGCAATGTACTTAAATTGCAACAAGTGTGGTTTAGGTTGGACATTAGAAAAAACTTCCTAACTGTCAGGGTAGTTAAGCACTGGAATAAATTGGAGGTTGTGGAATCTCCATCATTGGAGATTTTCAAGAGAAGATTAGACAAACACCTGTCAGGGATGGTCTAGATCAGTGGTGGGCAATCTGCGGCCCACGCTGCTTCCCACAGATCCCATTGGCCAGGAACAGCGAACTGCGGCCACTGGAAACTGTGGGTGGCCGTGCCTGCAGACGGTCGATGTAAACAAACTGTCTTGCGGCCCGCCAGCGGATTACCCTGATGGGCCGCATGCCCACCACTGGTCTAGATAATACTTAGTCCTGCCTTGAGTGCAGAGGACTGGACTAGATGACCTCTTGAGGTCCCTTCCAGTCCTACATTCCTGTCGTTCTATGAAATCTGAAGCAAAACCCCAAAGGTGTGAACTCACATGGATCAAAGGCAATGTTCCCATGAATTCCTGAAAAGACTAACTGCTAAATCTCATAATACTCTATTAACACAATGAGATGATGCTGATCTGTGCGTTATCCATTGACATTGGACATGAATGATACCATCCAACAAGAAAATATAAATGCAAAATAGGAGAAGGACCAAAACAGATCACAAGGTAGCCATCCAGGGTTCTTTGGGCAACATTCAAAGTACAAGCTGAACCAATAAGTCACATTGAGCAGGCTTGCAAAGACACAATCTATGTCATGCCATAGTTGGTGATGATGCTATATAAAATATTTAGAGCTGTCTGCACAGGTTCAGGTTGATCACAGGAGAACAAAATATGTTAATGTCACAGAGTTTTCAGGTGCATGCTGCACTCTTTACAATAATTTTACCTGAGAAGGTATTCCAGTTACAGTAAGTTATAGGATGAAATCCTGCCCCCATTGACTTCAATGGAGCCCAGATTTCACCCAAATTCATCTTTGAGTTCTCTCCATTAAATTCATTCCTACCAGGCTGAGAATGTTGGAGAGACCTTTGAAGCCATTTGATCTGAATAAATTATGTATTCTTCTTTTTGCTTCAAATCCAACTCTCCTTCCTGAGAGAAGTACTCCAATTCATTTCAGTGGAATTATACATGTGAGGAAAGTGAGCTGGATTTGAGCTGGAATTTTCAAAGGAACCTAAGGGTGTTAGGTACCCAACTGCCATTGACTTGTGTTAGGCACTGGTCTCCTTTAGACTCCTTTGAAAATCCCACTTTCCTTCACACCCTCTGAATCTTTTGTTTATCTGAGGTGGAACCAGCACTCCCTGGTTCAGGAGTCATGTGCTATATTCAGAACTTCTTTCTGGTTTTAATTTTACATTTTTTTAATAGACAAATATAGCTGCTTCCTATATTCAGCAACATACTCAATTTACACCATAAATAAGGTAAGTTCTGTTATTCATAAAAGGTTTTTTGGGGGGGGAAGGGGAGCAATTCAAGAATTAAAAACATCAGCATGGGATTAAAAATTAACTCAACATGAACAGAATCAGTATGAATAAATAACAACACTGAATTTATACCATCGTTGGTCCATGTCTCTCAATAGTTTTCTTTGGACCATGCCTCTCAATAACTTCATTGACATCAGTGGATTTTGGATCAGGCCTTTATTAAGCATTTATGAAATATGTAAGTAGTATCATGTCCATTTTACAGCCAGGTAAACTGAGTAATAGAGTCTTGCCCAGGTGTCTGGCTGGTGGAACTTGCCCAATTGCTCAGAGTTTAACTTGATCGCCCTATTTGGGGTTAGGAACGAATTTTTCTTAGTGTCCGATTGGCAGAGACCCTGGGAGGGTTTTGCCTTCCTCAGCAGCATGGGGTACAGGTCACTTGCAGGATTAAATTCGTGTAAATGATGGATTCTCTGTAATTTGAAGTCTTTAAATCATGATTTGAGGACTTCAGTAACGCAGCTGGAAGTTATGGGTCTATTACAGGAGTGGGTGGGTAAGATTCTGTGGCCTGCAACGTGCAGGAGCTCAGACTAGATGACCAGGATGGTCCTTTCTGGCAGAGACAATTCATAATTATTGATGGTGGGGAGGCACAATTTAGAGTTTCAGGGGAGCCGGGGGGAGGGCAGGTGACCACCCCATGCAGCGCCTCTGGCCCTCCCCCTGTGCCTCCCATGGGCATGGAGCAGGAGACGATGGGAGAAGTGAGCAGTGGTAAGTATGACTGCGGGTGAAGAAGGGACGGGACTCAGCAGGTTTCTCCATGCCCCCTCTTGTGGAGTTGTGCTGCCAACCCCGTCTCTCTTCCCTGTTCTGGGTGCCTCCTAGTCGGGCTCAGCAGGAGCAGTAGGTGGTGGTCCCTTTCCCAGGCACGTGCCCCTCAGCCGCACTGAGCCCGACTCCCACCCTGGCAGAAATCTGGGAGGGCGTGTGCCCCTCTCCGCCACATTGCCTCTGCTTTCTGGCCTTAAAGTCTATGAGTCTAACTCTGCAGCAACTCAAAGTCCTCAAGAGGAAATCTCAGCTGGTTAGATGCAGCTGTTTTTTTCAGCCCCACTAAGAAAGTACAAAGAGACCAGAATGTAAGTGAGACGCTACCCCTTTTGTTCTCCATTTTAATTTTGGCAAAAGGGAAAGCCCTTATGATACTTTATTTTGTCCAGATTTTCCGAAGCTATTTTTGTAGCACTTAGTCAGTGAGAAGGCAGCAACAGGAGGAAGGAATAAAATGCACATTTTTAATTGTACTAAGATCAATGTAATGTAGCAGTAAATGTACTTGTTTATATACAGTATACAAAATTGCTAGACTTAATTTCTATAATATAACAATCAACTATTTCTGTAGTTTAAAATAAATACTCTTTCCATTAAATCTGACAGTTAAAAATATTCTTTAACATGGCTGCAAAATGTGCTCAAGGAATAACAAACAAATACTTTCCTTTAAATTAATTTTTTTGCTGTTCTTACTCCTCTCCCTTCTAGTGAGACAATAACAGAATTATATTTTCTCAATAGTTATTAACATAAATGGTCTGATATTGTGGTGAAGTAAAAGTAAAGCAAAACTTCCATTGACTTCCTATGCATTGTTTCCTATCATGACATTGATTTTAAAATACAATATATATGCTCATATATTATGGTGATAAGCGCCATAGGAAAGCCTACACATAAAATAATGTAAGGTAATTGTTAAAAGTTCAAGAATATCCTTATTGGTATGACTCATTCCTATTTATGAACACAGAGTTAAGCTTTACTGGTTTGACTCATCCCTGTTCATGAACACATCTTGAGCCAAATTTGAGTATTCGCTGATTTTTCTCTCTCTGCTGCCAGTAGAGTTACTGAACAATAATTTTAAAAAAAATCCTTTGAAATAAGAATGTATTTGGTAATACTCAAGATTCTCCTGTGCATATATATTTAAGTAGGTTACTTGAATTACTATCCATTTTTAGTTAAGATAGCCATTGAGATCATTAATCATGATAAAACGATTAATTACATAAATATCTGATTTGCTGATTTTTCATGTTCAGTACTCCACAAGCATGTGGATTAGATGGGAAAGTACAAAACTTGCATTTTTACTCCTGTGCTATCTGAATAATGTATTTTATCTCTTTCTCTATTTTGTTTATCCATCCATCCTCCCATGATATTTTTAAGGTGACTATTACTGTGATATCTAAGAAACAAGCACAATGATTTAGTTATCCCTAATCATGTCCAGCATTTTCCTTACTATACTTTATTTTCAGTCCTAGTTTCAAATTAAAAGTTTCATAAGCTTCTGGGATGGATAAAGGTGGTCAGTTAAGACTGTTCTTTTTCATATGAATTTTTATCTTCATTTTTGTAACCAGGCAGGAAAGTTTGTGCTCTGGGATTTGATATCTTTGTTTTAGTGGTCCTAATGAAGAAAACTTCTATTTATTCAAGGTTCCTGATGCAAATACTTTGAAGGGAAGTTAGTTTTTTCCCCATGGGGATTTACACTTTAATTCTTCGACATCCAGTCTTTCAGAGTGTGCAAGAGAGAGAGACTTTAGCATGTTATAATAAAGTAGTTCATGGTACAATTAAAATGATGTAGTAAAACAGTAACATGATATGCTGAATTTAAATAACTGAAGCTGATTAAGGGGGACATCAGAATTAACTGCTTGATGGAACTGACATAACAAATACAAGATGGCCACTCTACATTTAAGCCAAGATACTTTGTCAACCATTGATATTTTCCAGGCAAATTTGTTGATAGATGAAACATTTTTATAGACTTTCCATTCTTTCTTGTGACCATCAGCTTTTAATTTAAACAGAAAACTGTTCTGTTTCATCATAAAAGATTTGTCTGTTACTTTTGGTGTGTAAATCAAGTGGACAGCAAAACATTCTTGAACTTGTTTTTTGAGGCATTTGTTGACAACAACAGGGAAAGAGATCACAGGGACCGCCAATAAGCGTGGACATCAATTATTTTTTAATTGTATAGGAGTACAGTACACTAATTAAAACTAGTATATCTTGCAATGCCAAAGGCAAAATTAATTATTAATTTTTATTAATATTCAGAAGTAGCACAAGGAATACATTAAAAAAGATTTTGTGCTTGTGACTGAGATCTTGTTTAGCTTTATATTTTAGCAAAAATGTTAAGTTAGCTAAATTTGAATAGTTAAGCATGCATAGAAGAGATTATGTATTGAATAAGAAGGTGCTTTTTACAGTGATTATCCAGTGACAGAATATAAAATGTAGGGAGAGATTATTTTAAAATCCTAATAGTTGCCTACAACTGTTTGACTTGACAAGTATAAATTCACAGGTTATCTTGCTATAGTTACTGTGGATACTTTGTTTATTAAATAAGGTATTTTAGTTAAGGCACCTCAAGTTCAATACAATAATTCATCTGCAATCTTTTCTAATATTTATCCAGCTCATCTGAACTGAAGATGTCCTGAGCAGGTTTAGCAAAGTTGATGTGACTCTGAACAAAAAGTTACCCATCTACTCAAGAGTAGGGTGAGCTTTTTGCTATTTGGACTCCACCTACTACAGATCTATCCAAGGTAATTCAGAGACTGCCAGTCTGAATCAGCCCTAGAGGAGTATATCAGAAAAGGGAAGCGTATACATACAAGTATTAGATGCTTTGACAACTTCAGAAGATATTCCTCCTTTCAACTGAGATCCCTTTGACTCACCAGCACTGTTGACAGCCGTTTCAATTTGTCTGCAAGCAAGAAGTTGTCCAAAGAGGAAAGATCAAGTCTAAAGGATAGAATGTGAAATCCAGTTTACAAAACTTTTATGAAAAGTTTCTGTAAACATTTGAATTTATAAAGATTAACTGAACTTGGAAGACTGCCTGACATAAAGAAGGATGCTAGAATATGGCAAGATCTGTAGTGGGTGGCTCCTAAGGGACAGCTCTTTTCTGTGGGTTACTTAGACTGCTTCCTCCCTTCCTAGAGATGTGATTCAGGCCCTGCATTACAATTGTGGTGGGAGTAGTTGTATATTAGCGTGAGATTTCCAGGCCAAAAAGTTTCAATACATTAGATCAGTTTGGGATCAGTATCTGAAATTTCAGATGCTTATTCAAACTGAACTGCTGAACCTTTTGAAGATTTGCCTGTCTCCACCTTTTACACAGCAAATGCATTGAGCCCTGCCTTTCACATGTTAATGGACCTGGTTGTGCAACTTTCTATATTAATACACATACACAGTATAGAAATATCTACATTTATTACTGCAGTTGGGTATCTGGGTAGGTAAAACCGAAGACTAATACCATGCTTAAGAGGATATCCATCAGTACTTATTCTAGCAGTTCAGTGCGCAGGCATAATGAGTGCAGATTTCATTTCACTATAACATCACAAGCTGCAGTGATAGCAATAAGCAAAACATAATTTATTCTCAAAACAAACTAAACAGGACACATATTTGTTTAGGGAAATACACAGAGCCCACATTTCATTCTGCTACAGCAATGCAAGCTACCAAAACAACCTTGTAGTTCCACTTTTCATGCATATGCTTTGTGTGAGAGCAGGTGCCTTTCCCAACCTTCTCGAAAATAAGTTCACATACTGTGAAGGGTCAAACCTTGCCTTCTCCCTGCTTCAAGGGTTTCTTTTCCCTTGGCTTAGATCTGGGCTAGAGAGCCACTTCCACCTCCTCTATATCTGGATAAGTGTCACAGGCTGACACTGGCTCTTTAAGAGGAAGCAGGGCCCATACACCTGTGGCTGCTCACTGCTCCCATTGAGCTATAAGAGAAGGCAATGGTGCCCTAATGAAGAAAAGCCTGTGTGAATCATGCTGGCAGTCAGTCAGTCAGTCAGTCAGGAAAAGCTCAGAGAGAGCAGACATGGGGCTTTCACTGCCAGAACTTCTATGGGAGTGACTGCCAGCGGCCTTTTGGAGGAGAGGCAGTGTGGTCTGCTGAGAGAGACCTGGTGAGTCAGAGCCAGGGAGCTGCAAGAAGCAGAAGCAGTGGGAACTTCCTGGGAGAGACTGTCAGAGTCCCCTGGGGGAGAGGGGGAAGTCAGTGGGAACCTTCTGAGGGAAAAGGGGCCTCGAGGGAGAAAGCCCTGGGTGATAATGATCAGTGAACAGAGCACAGAAGATTTCTGCGGGTAGCCTGAAAGCAGGAATGACTGGCAGGTGACGGGGAAAATCTCCTAGGAGCTGTAGGCCAGTGTGGGCTGAGCAACTGTTTTTGATTGTTTTGCTTAAGTTTCGGGAAATAAAGCAGCCTGGAAAGACATCAGGGTGTGGCAATGGGTCCTTTGTGAGCTGGGGAGAAGACCAGCCTTATTATGACTAACCCACTGAATTATTATCCAGCAGGATCAACACCTGCTAATGGAGTTGGGATGTTTGAAGCAAACACTACCAGCCTGTTACAGTCTCGTTCTTCATTGAAGTCTCATCTTCCTGACTCTTTACTAACCTTTAACATAATTCAGATCTACCGCCTCTCCTCCCCGACAAAAGAAAATAGTTGCCTATCACAGTTTGAGGGGCCCCCACACTCACGTGCCTTGCTGCGGATTCTTTTGGCTCACTGTCATCAAAACCTGAGTGCCTCAGTGCTGAGCAGGAAAAGTGAAGTGTGGACTTAATTCCACATGTTAGTGTAAGTGAGGGATTCAGCAAGGACAAACAATTGATTCAGGGGCTAGTTTCTGGAAATATATTGACTAAAGCTGTAAGCTCTTCAAGGCAAGGTCTTTACCTCCTGTGTATGTAGACAGCACCCAGGTATGTTGTGAGCACTACAACTAATAAATGAGTTGATGTTGCTGGACCTTAGTAGAACACTATAATCTGTTAAAAAGCAACAAAATCAAAACAGATATTCCAGAGAATATTCATCACTCCAAAGTCAGCTAACGAATGAGTATAGAAAATTTCAGCTGCAATCATTCTAGGCAGTGTTATTCTCCTTAGCTAAGTGCCAAGGGTTGGTGGCATATCCACACAAAAATCAATGTTCCCAGAGGTTTTTAAAATATTCATTCAGAAAATGATTGCTAAGCCATTTGCTAAGTCTCAGCAAGGGAGTAAAGCTGAACACCTGGGTTGTCAATGCTATAATGGCATTTTGAGGGGAAACACCATCTCACTGGAAAAGGCCAAATACTGTATATAAAATCTTTAGTCAAGAGACTGAGGCTAGTAGTAAGGATGAAAATGCTAAACCAGTGTCCTTTCTGACTCTTGCTGGATCATCTGAGGCTCTTTTCAGACATCTTAGAAACTCACCATGTCTACTGGTATTCGTCAGAGCAGAAATATTGGTTTGTAATATAAAAGAACATCATGTTCTTCTAAAACCGGGCCAGTGTCTTTTTCTGTTGCAAGTCACTATGCTTGAAATGTTGGCCATGAAGAGTCTATACATAGTGAATCAGCTGTTTCATCTGTCTTGGAATAAGAACATTTTAGAGCTAATATATGGACAGATGTTGCTGTTTAATATAGTGGGCATAAAATTCATGGCTGCAGCTGACCCCCATTAGATTGTAGCTTGTCGCATATTTCTCTTGAGCAGGCAATTTCCAAAAATGCTTTAATCTGTGCATGGAAAAGCAATGCATGATCTGAGCCTCATTAGTGCATCATATGGTAGATGTATGGACCCATGTTTAACTGAATGAGTATGTGCTTTCTGCAGATTGAGCAAGATCCCATGCTACCAGCTTTGTCCTGCTGAGCTCTAAACCAAGTGCTAATAGGAGACACGTAATAGTGTATATTAATATGGAGAATGCCACACTGCAATCTGTCAGGCCCAGGAGTTTTAACAGTAGTTTGGGGGCATGGATTAACATCATGGGCCACATCCACAGTCATTTCAAAGTAAATACATTCCAGTAAATTCATGAGGAGTTGGAAGTCAATGTGAAAAGATTGCAAGATTGGGCACTTAATCTTCAAGCCTTGGATTAAGTGTATAGACTCTGTGAAAGGATCTATAGATGCCTATATTGGCAAGCACTAGATCAAAAAGATACAAGATGTCCCTTTTAGCACCTACTGGATTTTGTTGCTAATTTATTTAACATCCCATCCTACCTTAATTTGGGATGATCACTTGGAAAGTGACTAGTGATAGGATAAGTAACAGCACTATTTCCTGAGATAAAAGGCTTGAAATTGAAACAAAAGGAGACAGTTATCCAACTACACCTCTACCTCGATATAACGCTGTCCTCGGGAGCCAAAAAATCTTACCGCGTTATAGGTGAAACCGCATTATATAGAACTTGCTTTGATCCACCGGAGTGCGCAGCCCCCCCCCCCCCCCGGAGCACTGCTTTACCGCGTTACATCCAAATTCGTGTTATATCAGGTCACGTGATATAGGGGTAGCGGTGTACTAGAAACCAAACTCAGCTCTGGAACAAGTGATTTTAATCAATGGAAAATATGCCTGCTTATGCCAGGTCTGAATTTCTGCTCTACATTTTAAGTTGTTGCCAGACTCTATTAATAGTCAGTAGAGTATCTGAAAGGGGAAGAATACTCGTACATATTGGTAAAGAGTTGTTCCACAACTCTAAAGCAGAGTAGATTCCAAACTTCAACTGTGGTGTTCATAAAGTTATCATTTACCAGTAATTATCTCCCTCAGTATAGGGAAGTACCACTGTGTGGTAAATGTTTGTAACTGTTGAGGTTAAACAGTGATCGCTGTATATTGATCACTGGACATTTGTTCTTATAAACAAATGATGGGGGTGATATCTTCTTCATCTCTCAACTGTCTCTTCCAGTTCTACTCTGAAAAATTGCACTTTTCCTCAACAGATCACTTCCCTGTGTATGTGTGTATTCACCTATAACTGCTTGCATTAGCAACAAAATAAGTTTATACTAATTTTTACTCCTGTTTGCACTGCAGATACAACATGGCTATTAGAAAATGAGAGAGATTATATTCCTTCCATTTACAATCAGTTACACTTAAGCAACGCCCAGAGCATAGTTGGCCTGTAGAAATGTTATGAATAGTGATGGTGAATGAGAAGAAAAAACCCAGCTTGACTCTCAGAACCTAGGAAGGCTGAAGCTGCAGAGTTGCAATTAGAGCACACCCTTTTGCTTGTAAACTGAGTACATTTGATCAGGAGTCATTGAGGGACAATAAACATGCAGCATCATGATGGCATTTTTATAGCTTTCTTCTTCTAAGTAGAACTGCATTTTAAAGTAAGGCAACCAATGAAACTAAATACTGTATTTTCATGAGACATCATGGAGTGCAAAGGTGATGAACAAAGCAGTAACAGCTACAATGAACCGCCAGAAGTAATAGCAAAAACTGTCTTCTACAGCATATGTACAGTTCTGGCCTTTTCTTCACACCTCAGAATGCAACAGGAATACCCATCAAGCTCAATCTGTTGCTATACTAGTGGAAATTTATTTCAAATGAGGAAATGCTTGCAGTTACCTGGGAAGATCTTTTCCGCTATTGGCAAGTGAGATCTCTGCTTTGGTCAGCTGTGACTTAAACTGTTGTTTTTCTCCTAACCTTTCCATCATCCAGGTGTATTAATGACACATCTTCAGTACTACCGGTAGTATTCTCACAGAATCCTCTGTGTAGTAATACAACCCAGTGATAAGCACTTCCTTTTGGAAAAGAGCTATGGATTTGGAAAATTAGCTTCCAAATGCATAATCAGTACATGCCTCTCTAATTTACATTGAAAAGATAATGAGCTGGCCAGAGAGACAGTGAGGATGACTGAACATGTATTCCCAGTATTAAAAATAATAGTAATTCCTTCTCTTGCTTTCTCTCTTCTGTCCGAGCCCTTACAGCAATGATAGGTGATCCTGCCTAAATATGTGGCTGTTGGAAACTGTTAGTGTGTTCAGCTATTGATCTATCTGCAACATGTATCCCATGCTGGTCATATTACTTATAGTGAGTCCAAAGGCAGTGTGTGTATGCATAGGATACAGAGAGTCAAGTTTTTTTTCTCCCCCCCCCCCCATTGTTCTTTTATCTTGACTTCTCTTTTTGGAATGCTTTAATCCTTCATGATGCAGCACTGGGTGTTTCACTAAATGCTGATGAGACAATGCATGGAACAACTCTTACAAAGTTGTTTTTCAGGTAAATTTTGGTGTGTACTGAATGCTTGGCCAGTGCTTATCAACATATTGGTCAGGATCTGGTTACCTGCGGGTATATCTTGTATTTTAGAGATACCTTCACGATATTTCACAATACAATAATTTAGAAATACCCCCCAAAATAAACATAATACATTCACAGTAGTGATTGTGAGAAGTTTTAAATTATTTCCAACTATTAGATTATACGAGCTCTATGCACACTGTCACTGAAAATGGCAGATGCTATATATTCAGTAACAAAAATGTGTCCTTTGCTTTGCAAATGGATGTGCTGTTAATCATGGGCTTTGTCTCTTTGCTTATTCTTACATGAGACTGCTTCTCTAAGCAGATTATTTAGAAGATTTGTTTTTATGAATCATTTTTAGAAGCCAGTGAGGCTTTGTTTCTTTCACTGGGAGAAAGTTAAGACCATTGAGGAATTTGTTCATACAGACTTTTTCCCCCCATATGTGTGCAAATGTATTTATTGACCTGAAAGTCTTGCTTAAAAACAGTTCTGGGACTATTATATTGTGTACTGTGTGGACTTGCATAGAAACCAATGAATTTGTACCAGACAGAACATTGGAGATATGCAAATCATGGAGGCTAGTGTTTTCTACACACTCGTCTTGATTACATCAAGAGCTTATAGCCATGAATAAGCTACAGTATCTAATAGTAAACTAAAAAGCATGTAGTGATAATGTTTGTACTGGGCAAACATAACACAGTATTGGCAGCCCCTTGAGTTAAAAAATCTTGACTCAGATCTCAAAAAAATATAAAATTTGCTTTAAAATCTTGAGATTTAAACAAAAATAATAAATGGCCTTTTTTGTCTGTCTCCTATTTGTTCATCTCAGGAGGAAGTTCCCACCCCAGTTTGGGTCAGAACAAATCTGTTGAAAATTCAACCTTAAGGGCACTCTATCCAGAACTCATTGAAATAAAAAGGCAGCTGCCTACAGGCTGTTTGGACTCCACTTACTGTTTCCTATCTTCTAGGAAGTTGCCATTCCATCCCTCTGCATCCCCTTCCCCATCATTTCCTTACTTATCTCCTCATCTTCCCAGCCTTTCCTCTCTGTTTCCTACCTGCACCTCCCTTCCCTTACTCCCATCCTTGTCTCTCACTTTGTTCTGCCACATTTCCTGTCCCATCTTCCTTCCTTCCTGCTCCTTACATTACCTCTCCATTACCACACAATCCCTCTCCCTGTCCCCATGGTCACCGTTCCTGACTCCTGTGACCTTCAGACACACTCCCTCCCTGCTCCCCTTCACCATTTCCCTAGCCCACACATTTTCCCTCCGTTTCCTTCCTACACATGCCTTTCCCCACAGTCTCATTCTCTGCACCTCCACATCCCTCCACCCACTGTCTTCTCTCTGTCTCTTGCTTAGGCCACAATTGGTGATTAGAGTCAACAATCTTATCTGAGGGCATTCTGGCTTCAGTTGTGTTCAGGAAAATGAGATGGTGATCATCTGTATCAAGGACAGACTCACTACCTCTTGCAAGGGATGTAAAGAAATGGTGTCAATCCAAGTTGAGGGCAGCCTGTGACTGTCAGCATTGGGGGAAAGTAGCCATTTGTATTAAGGGCAAGAAATTATGAGATGGTTCCAACTTTCTCCTGATATCATGAGCAGTTTCAAAAGAAGGATCTCGAACTGTAAGACTAATTGCAATTTTGTGTGAATTGGCAGCTCTATTAAAATGAAATGGTTCTAGGAATTTATTAAAGTTGAAATAAGCTGTTCACCCCCAGATGAATATCGCCTCCTACAAACTTGCAAGATTTTGCTCTTAAGCTTTCTTACTGCTATTTTCCCATTCAGATGAATGTACTCTTACAGCCAAAAAAACCTCCGCTGAGTTAGTGTGCCGCTTTGATAAGCGTAGGTAGTACATGGAGGTAGAATTCAGAAAAAGACATCTGTGCCATAATTTTCTTACGAACGAGTGGGAGGAGAGGTGAAGGGGGAGAAAGACCGAGGCAGTTCTAGTGCTGCAGTTACTGCCTAATAGAATACAGGTGGAAAAGTGTGTTGAGCATCAAAACCTTGTTCAGCAATTTTTGGTTGCTCCGTTAACTAAACTGAGATGGCCAGGGCACAGCAGTTTACATAGGCATGCTTACAAGTCCGTTGGGGAGAAATGTGTCTGTAAAAAGGCAAATTTGCTCACTTGGTGGATTCTTAATACAAAACTCTAGGTTCAGCCTCTCCAATATATTGCTATGAGAGATTAGTAAGTACATCGGTCCACATCCTGCCATTCATTTTTATGCAGTACTCGCCGCTGAGATTAATTAATGAGGAGTTCTATATGTGGAAAGATGACAAGATATGGTCCATTGTTTAAAAACATAACTGTGAAGCAATAAAGCAGTATGGTAGATTTAGGTACCACCTGCAATAATTACCAACAAAGGGCCTGCTCCCACAATCAGTAGTCAAGCGAAGTTGTTGTTATGTCATGAGAAATTTTGCAAAATCAGCCCAAGCATTGGTGATTCATTGTTACTACAAAGATAAACAGGGTGTTTGATGTGGCATTCATGAAGAATTAAAAGTTGAAGGGAACATGAACATGCAGAAATTAAGCCCCCAGATATAAAACCTATGCATATTTTAATTAACAAGATTTTAATTTCCTAATTTTTCTAGGGTCTGAGGTTGGAAATCACCCAGAATTCCTAGGAGCGTGTGGCAAATTCAGCACATTCCTGTTTATGGGCTTGATGCTACAAGCTGCTGATTAAAGAGGTATACAGGGCAACCATTTGTATTAAAGTAACACCCAGAGGCCCTAAACAAGATCAGGGCCCATCATGGTCAGTGTGTTACAAACACAATAAAGGACAGTCTCTGCCCCAAATATCTTACAATCTAAATTGATAGTGCTGAACATTCATCTACACAAAGAGGCTTCTGTATCATGCAAAGGAATATGGCACAAGGAAACTTCTTTCTCTGGCTGTTGCAAGTGGGCAGAGGGGAAAGTGAGCATGACAGGGGGCATGACCATGGCACAATGGTTTAAAAAGCAATCCCATACTTGCAATTGACATGCATAGTAGCTATTTTAAGTAGTTCATTATACACCTGCTGCCACCCTGATGTCCTGTTTCATCTGAGTATACAGAAGAGTTGATATTAGGAGGAAGTGAGAGCAGAAGCTGTCATAAGGGCCAGAGGTCATGAAGACAACATAGCAGCAAAACCTCCCAGGAAACAATATGGCCCCCAGTCAGCTGCTCAGTGCCTGGTGAGGTATGTGGAGCATGGTGTTCTGGCCATTGGGTCAGCCTGCAGTGTCCACTTCCCTAAATTCACTTCACCATCTTGTATAACAAAGCACTATGCTCATCAGCACTACTGGACTCTCAGTGCTGTTCTCCCCCAACACTTGCTGGCAATCTTGCCGGATCAAGTCCTGGATGAATAATTTTGCTCTCAGCCATTGAATAGCAGTGCTTTGAATAGGTAAAGTTGCTAACAGCTTCTGCAGTTCACATTTTTACTAATATGCAGAGCATCCAAAGTGTGTACTTATCTAAAGATTAGTTTCTAAATCTATAGGGCCAGGATTTTCAAAGGAGTCTAACGGAGTTATGCACTCAATTCCTATTGAAATATAGAGGGCTTCTTTGCAAATGCCAGCCTCTCTCTCTCTCTATATATATATAATAGGTATGTTTACAGTCGAAGCTGTAGGGTGCAATCTTTTCCAGCCAGAATCACAGCAGACTGTACATCTCGTCCTCCATGCTCTTCCGGAGCATTTGGGAATTGCCTGCACCAAAAATACATGCCGCTATACTAAGGAATACTTGGATGAATAATCTCATGTGCTACAGCATCTGCACAATATGGTCTCCATATAAGGTAGAGACCACAGTTAGGATTAGTGCTAGCAATTGAACTATATATAAATAGTTTTTATTAAGATATAATTTGAAAAGGTAACATGACTGACCACCAATTATTATTTAAATTTAATGTTCAAAGGTTGTTTAGCTAACTTTCCAAATCAGGTAGCATTGTTTTTCTCACAATTTTTTATTGTCATGCAGTTTATTCTTTTCCTCCTGGTATGTATCCCTTGTATCAGTTTTAGACTAAAATACTGCAGAAACAAAAAAGGTAATGACACTTCCCACACTATTTCAAAAGGTTTTTAAGTGGAAAAAGGTATTTAGTATTTTTAATAAGCATCTTCAATACTATTGAGTTGGTTTCTTTGTTCATATCACAAGATTAATTATGCTGTCAAGCACTTTCAAGGCCTGCTTAACAAAGATTCAGTGATATAATGGTTTGCTTCGCATTGCCTTTTTTCTGCATAGCAATCACAATCAGCATTAGACAATTTAAAACCCTTTCACAAGCCGGAAGTTCTGAAGAGCCTTTTAATCAACAAAAGTAATTTTGCAAACAACTAGATACAGCGTTTTTCATATTAACTAACTTGTGTTAAACTCTATATGCTATATTCATGAATCTCTGATTCTGGTAATGGATTATTCAGATTTGTAAGAGTTTAAAAGTGGGGAACACAATTAACAAAATATGCAATTTGCCCCCCATGAAAATTATAATGTCATATCACTCTCAAGCTTATTATAAACATGGTATCAGTACTTCATTGCAGTTTCATACATTTTAATTATTTCTTAATATGCTGTTATTGTTTAATCAGTTAAAATACTTTTGAAAACAATACCCAGAGATTTTAATCTTGTCATTTTAAAACAGACTACTGCTTCTGTATGATACGTTAAAAATCATATCAGTAATAATATACTGTGGGATTCTAAAATTCAAATTAAAATAGGAAAATCTATTTAGAAATCTACCTCTAAGAACATCTAGTTTGGGAAAGCTTTATGCAGCAGTTTTATAGCAACATAGGATGATAAGCAAGCTCACATGAGATTAAAATACCTCTTTGATGGAGGGATTATGAAAGCAAAAACACACTACACATTTGGCATGTGTGTTTTTTTTTTGTCAAGCACATTTATAAATGACACTAACCTGTTAATGACACCTCTAAAACATTCATGTTTTTTTTAAACTGCTAGAAGCATTAATTTGTACCATTGCAGCATGTAGTAATTAGCAACTTCAGCAGTGATTTTTTCTGCCCTAAACCTCTTGTGTTTGACAATATTCCAACCAGGGAGAGGAGTGACCCTGGGATATAGTGCCACAGGACAAGTGGAGCAAATCCTGTCACAGGAAATAACAGGGTCAGAAGACATTGCTAATGAAGTCATAGCAACTGGTGTAAAGAGCCAATCAGAAAAGGCAACAATCTGTAAATGAGGATATAATTAGCAGGAAAAAATAACATGCTTTGGTTGGATTCTAGGGGAGCCAGTAATGAAGGCAATGACTGGATATTGAGAGAAATTCCAAAAGATTAGAGCAAACATTGTGCAACAAAGAATACCTAATTAGCAAAAAAGTGAATATGCCTTAATTAGAAGGAAATATCTGATTGAAAGACAGAGTTGGCTTTTAATATGAATACAGTAATGAATGTCAGCCCAAATTCCCATTCTGAGAATGAAGAAAGTGCAGCTATCATCAGTTTTTTGCCTTTACCCTGTTGATAATAAATAGGCTCCCTTGTAGTGTAAAAGGAGCATTGTAAATTCCATATCTACAGCATGATGTTAATGCTGTTAAAATAAACAATTTTGAAAATATTTTAATGGGTTTTCACCCAGTTTACTGGTTTACCACTGGCTAACAGAGCACTATAGACTAAACAGTGCAGTATCTTTTAGGCTGGCATGTAGTGTTCTTAAGATGTGAAGGAGTAATTATTAAAAGGATTTCAGGGAAGCACACTGTGCAATAGGTGCTGATGACTTGTCCCATGATCCTTGCTAAGAAAAATCCCCTGAAACAATGGGAGTTTAGCCTGAGTAAGGACCCACAGTGTAGAGCCTTTGAATGTAAGTACTTAACTAGGAATAGACATTCATTTTTGTTTTTGAATTTAGTGCCTGATCCAAAGCTCATTGAATTCAAAGGAAAGGCTTGCATTGACGTCTATAGTTTTTGGCTCAGGCCTTTAGTGAACAAAAAGCTGGGAATTGTATTAGTAAAAATTAAACGTTATTATTCTGAATATAATAAACCTAAATAGAAGGATCCCGTAGTAAATTGTGCTGGTGCAGTATATGTACAGTATTTATGGCTAGCAGCGATGAAATGTGTAATGTGCTCCTTCTTATCATTTTCTTACAATAGAAAAATCAGGACTCCAACTTGCTAATAATTTTTCACTTTTATAGACATTTAAATGGTATTATATTTCCTTTTTTTTTCAAAATGGTTTTAGGTTATTGATTGTCATTTATTTTTACTCTTGATATTTAATTGTTATAATTAGCAATCCATGTCATAGTCCCAATCTTAAACATATCTTGTCAATTTTATAGCATATTTATAGATTAATTTAAATGTGTAATTTAATTTATAACTGCATACCTTTGGTTTGTCTGTAACATTAAAACACTTATGGTACCGAATATTTTAATTAAAACTATTCATCAAAAGAAGTCCAGGTAGCATGCTTATCCTTGTTTGCAGTAGGGGGTTCTGGCAGTGAAAGCAAGCAAAATAATGGGTCAATTAAAAAAAAAATCTAAAGATGGCATTTTCAAAGATCCAGTTGTTTAATTTAAGATAAAAGGAAGTGTTTGCCAATGGATTCCACAAATTAAATTATGATGTTTTTTTCTTACAGCCATCGAGGCAGCAAATGCCCAGGCAAGTGCAGAAGTAAAACAAGACAAGAAATGGGCTTGAATTCTCCTGTGTGACATACCTCAATTTGACACAGCATCTGCAGGAAACTGGGATACAATTTTCAGAGGGTTCTTCTTGTGAAATGATCTAGACTATTAATTTTTTATTAACTCTGGGAATTTCAACCTGTATTAATAAAAATCCAAGTATTTAACTTTTTTAGGCTGGAAGTGTACTTATTTTTTAATAAACTTTTTAGTGATATGTTTGATAACCCCAAAAATATTAGTTTGCTATGCTAGCAAAAGATATAGCACCATCATTGTGATCAAAATACTACCTCTAGTGTTACTCAACCAAGCTTTAGCTGCAGCTCTCAGTTGACAGTAAGTCTACCATTCTTTTACCATTTATACTATTAATTCACTTTCCAGACCTGTCAGGTACCTTGAGAGTAAGAGAAATATACTAAAAAATATCAGTGTAATTCTGTACTTCCTTTAGCTAATGTATCTCCCATTGATGCTGTTTTAAATTCAGTAATGAAACAGTGTTGAAAGTTCTGACTAGATCTGATCACAAAACAGATTTTAAAAAATTAGCCTCTTTAAAAAAAATAGAATCAGCTGACAACTTAATTGTTCAGCTTGTATGCAAATATTCTGACAATAATTTGCCAATGCTTCTGAATATAAATTCAGTAATGCATAATTATAACATTAATTGTTTCTTGTGTTTTAATTCTAGATTTCTGTCACAAAACAGATGGTTTAACCTTAATTCATGAAGAAATATAAAAAGTATTTACGAGTGTTATATTCAGTTAGCATTAAGCATATTCCAATGCAGTACAGTATCATAATGATTATTTATGTTAATCTACAGATTAGAGATACATGAGGTGGGCAGAGCACATTGGTTTTTATGCTATTTAGCAATGCCTGTTGCACTAACTGTATTCCCAGCAAGATCCATCTACCTGAAAGTGCTAGTTGTCAGATTATAGAATAAGGAAGTGGTTAGTGGTGTGTAGGACAGGTTCATCCTTATAAAATCTTCCATTAACATCATCATTTGCTTTTTTAAAGCTACATTATAATGAAATTGAAGAACTGAGCTTGAGAAGAGAGGAGGTGAGATGATACTGGAAGGTTGGGTTGGAATTTGGCCTGAATCTAAGGTCTTCATCAAGGAAAAATAGCTTTACAGTGACTAATGTGTGGTAATACTTTATTGACTAATGAATATACAGCTGCTTCTGACTGCTATACTTTACTGTTGAAGACTGTAACAGCCTTGAAATTATATTATTAGTATATGCTAAAGATATGTCTGTCTCTTCTCAGGATCTTAAAATAGGTTCCGAGAGAGAAGCCAGGAGAAAGCAGGTGATGCACCCTCCCAGTGTCTTCTGGGGAAATAAGCCATGCACAGATAATAACAGTACAAACAAGTTGATGCTGCTATTTTTAAATAAGGCTGTTATTATTGACTAACACAGGTTGCCTTAGGTGGGATATTGTTAATGACAAAAGCTTTGGAACAGGAGAATTGCTACTAATCCATGCACAGTTAATCAGAAACACCTAAATTCAGAATTACATAGTACTCTAAAATCATTTCCAGTGTGTGTTGTTTGATAGTTTTGTTGCTTTTCATACAGACCTTTTTTGTTTTTAAAAATCTCTATCCTTAGAATTCATATAACACTCTTTCTTTGAATTAGAAGTATGTGAAAATTACTAGGGAGGGTTAATAAACCTTTAACTAGGAAAGAAACCTGACCGCCTTTTGCAAATAACTTTTTAATTATGGAAATAGGTGTCACAGCTTTCATTGACAAGTTATGTTGGGGCCCAATCAGGAAAAATATGCTGAGGAACCCTTAGGTATGTACATGAGTGCAAAGAGCCTTGGAGTACTCTATCAAACAGAAGCTAGCCAGTGTGTGAAACCTTTGTGTGACGTAAAGCAGACAAATGCTTCTGTCTCTGGCTTCCTCCCACAATGGTCGTATCCCAGTTCCCCTTTCCTGCTGACTATCCGAACCTCTAGAAATGAAGTGAAGAAAGCTATGCTGCCCTCTTCCTCCTGGTCTGGATTACTTGCTATAAATAGGAATAATTTGGGGGCTCTTCATAGAGAATTGAGACCATTTCCCAGTCCAAGCAGCTGCATGTGTATAAGAATGTTGATCACATGCACTTACCCAGGCTATGGTCATCCCATTACACCCCTATTTGAAGTCAGAATCTGTGATGTGCTCTCCCAGTAACTTCCATGAAGAGTCAGAATCTCGGCACCTATTTTCTGCCATGTATTCCTGCTGCTTCTCTCTCTCTCTCTCTCTCTCTCTCTCTTTTTTTTTTTTTTTGGTATTCACTAGGTGCACATCTCTAACTAGAATTTAGCCTTGATATAGCACTAGAATTATGCACACTCAGGCAGTTTTGCTTTACCAAAAATGATGAAAGTATGGATTTTCAATTATTTGAGTTTTGCTTTAAGTTTAGGAAGTAATTAAAGTAAAAATCTCAATATAAAAGTCATTGAAAATCCTTGTTTTTTACTTGGTTTTGCCTCCAAACCATAAACCATGCAAAAATTGTGAAATTTCCATAATTTTGATGGAAATCTATACAATAGCCTAGGTCAACTCAACAAGGGGGGTAGGTTTCTGAAAAGATTTGTGGATCTTAACAGATCCTTCAGCAAACCTGTTCTGCATTTCAGGTTTGTAATGAAATGCAAACTAGGTCAGATTTATATGGTTTCAGGTTTTGTTGCAAACATTTTACATGGCTCTAGCTATTATCCACGCTTGAATATCTTCTCTATCTGATCATTTATGTGTCTAAAGCATCTGTTTAATATTTTACATTGCCTGGGAAAATATCTTTGTTGTCCAAATATAATCTGATCCTAACATTTTCATGAATAAAGTCTTCACTATTCTCTTCCTGTATAGCTATGGACATGCATATACATTTTGTAAATGTAATTGATTAGAAATTGAATTTGCATTCCAGGTAGTATGGAAATCATGTAATGGAAACTGTTCATCCAGAGAATGGGATACAATTTTTTTAACTGAATGAGGTTCTGAATGTTTTTTCTGTTTTTTAACAAGTGACGTTCAGTGTCTTGTATCCACCAATATTTCACTTGCAAAGTAGCAAGTTAAGCATGTGCATAAGTGTTTGCCAAATCATGGCCTAAATAGTAAAAACTTAGTAGTTACTATAGTGATAGACAAGAAGGCTTAATGACCTCTGGAACTGTGAGAAGTTTGGAACATTCCCAGGTCTGTCCACTCACATTACTAATAGTACTTACCTCTTATATAGCACTCTCCATCTATAGATCTCAATGCACTTGACCAAGGACGTCAAGTGTAATTATCATTATTTTATAGCAGGAGATGAGGCAAAAGTAAGCAAGGCCACAAAGCAGGTCAATGGCAGAGCTTCCGTAGCTTATGAACTTTGCTGGTGGTTATAAAAAAAAATAAGTAAAAAAATAAAAAAGTGTTTGGGTACAATTGTAAATTCAGCTCCACACATGTGTACAGGAGCCCTAGGAGAGGACAGTTGCTATTGTGGGATACTACAGTCCTCCAAAAAGTCAGACGTCTATGTCTAAGGTGCCTGTACTGACAGATGAGAAAAACAGGATGTGTTTTGTCCCAAAATGAAATGTTTCACTCCTGCATACCAGGTCTTCAGATACTCCTGTCTGAAATGAGTATATTAGGAGTATATTTCATCAGCACAATGTACGCCATATGTTTGCTAGAATAAACAATGCATATGAATATGATCAGATGCACAGTCAATAGGCAACTGTCTGCCTGCTTGCATGTGATTTTAACACATCTTTCAAGTAGTTCAGAGATCCAACTGGAAAATTCATTACCTAGTCACATCATATGAATTTGTTATACTGCCTGGAGGACTTTGGGCTCCTAAACCATTGAGGTAGTCTTTCATTTGTGTCAGATATAATAGGGGTCATTTTAATTTACTATGTACTTCAAGTGTAGTTAAATATATGTTACTCTCTTGTGCACATGCACACAAGTGTGCGGTGGGTATATATTACTAATATGTTACAAATATTCTTCATTTTCTTTCTCTTGTTTCAGAACCATTTGCAGATGCTGCTTATACAAAATATAAAGAATACTGAAAATAGATGCAATGCATATTGAGTAAATTGTGCTGGACATCTCTATGACTGGGTGGGTTTCTTTTCCTTTAAAAGTCTAAATGGGGGGCAAACATCATTATTATTATATATATTTGTGACGGGTTGGATCACAGAAACCCCCTTGGGCGCTGCCACCTGATGTGCCACGACTACTTCTACCACTGTTTTCCCTGCCAGCTCAGGACTCCAGCACCCTGTCTTGCTGAACCAGACACTTCCGTCTGCTCCAACAAAGACCCAAAGCTGCAGGTTTACCTGAAAACAGCTCACAGAAGTGTGCTTGTCTTTAGCACTCAGATGCCCAACTCCCAATGGGGTCTAAACCCAAATAAATCCGTTCTACCCTGTATAAAGCTTATGCAGGGTAAACTCATAAATTGTTCGCCCTCTATAACACTGATAGAGAGATATGCACAGTTGTTTGCTCCCCCAGGTATTAATATGTACTCTGAGTTAATTAATAAGTAAAAAGTGATTTTATTAAATACAGAAAGTAGGATTTAAGTGGTTCCAAGTAGTAACAGACAGAACAAAGTAAATTACCAAGCAAAATAAAATAAAATGCGCAAATTTATGTCTAATCAAACTGAATACAGATAATCTCACCCTCAGAGATGCTTCAGTAAGTTTTTTCCTCAGACTGGACACCTTCCAGGCCTGGGCACAATTCTTTCCCCTGGTACAGCTCTTGTTCCAGCTTAGGTGGTAGCTAGAGGATTCTTCATGATGGCTCTTTTCTCCTCCTTAGTTCTGTTCCACCCCTTTATATATCTTTTGCATAAGGCGGGAACCCTTTGTCCCTCTGGGTTTCCACACACACACACACCCCCACTGGAAAAGCATCAGGTTAAAGATGAATTCCAGTTCAGGTGACATGATCACATGTCACTGCAAAACTTCATTACCCACTTGCCAGCACACACCTATACAGGAAGACTCACAGGTAAAACACAGCCATCTGCAGACAATGGTACTGGTTAATGGGTGTCATCAAGATTCCAAACTACCATTAATGGCCCACACTTTGCATAATTACAATAGGCCCTCAGAGTTATATTTTATATGTCTAGTTTTAGATACAAGAGTGGTACATTTATACAAATAGGATGATCACACTCAGTAGATTATAAGCTTTGTAATGATACCTTACAAGAGACCTTTTGCATGAAGCATATCCCAGTTACATTATATTCACTTATCATATTTTTATAAAACCATATAGACTGCACAATGTCACAATATTGTAGAAGCTCTTAGAGACCACAACCAAGGTTGAGGCCCTATTGTGCAAGGCATTGCATACACACACAAAGTGAGATATCATCCCTGCCAGGAAGACTTCCTTATCTCAATAGATGACTGACATGCTGTGGGAGAAAGGAAGTATCAAGATACTTACAATAACATAAGGTGAACAGAGGCACAGAGAGAGTAAATGACTTCCCCAGGTCACACAGGAAGTCTGGGGTAGATCTAGGAATTGAACCCAGACCTCCTGAGTCTCAGTGTTTTAGCCACATGGCCATCCTGTCTCTATGCGAATGTGATATAAATAAGAGCGACTGTGATATACTATATATTATAACTTGTTTATTCAGCATATATGAGCCATCTCTGTCTTACATACTTCCATCCTCAGTGTCACTCCACATCACCTCCTCCTCTTACTCTTATGCCCTGTCACCCCCTTTAGCTTCAATGTCCCCTCTCTCTTCACTTTTCCTTCCATTTAATTTATGCCCTCCAAAATACACCTCCCACCCCCCAAATTTTTTTTGAACCAACATGATGATTGCTGCCATCTCACTGTTCACTTGGTTTGTGTGTTCTACCCCTTCCCCACCCTGTGTCTGTATTGTCCATTTAGACTGTAAGCTCTTCAGGGTAGAGACTGTTTACTGTGTGTGTTTGTACACTACCTAACACAATATGTTCCCATTCTTCATAGGTCCTTATGCAATAAACACAATAATTAATAATAACAATTGACTAATATACAGTATCTTTGGTGGGGGTCTGTGGATGGAGGAGTAGAAAGGGTATGTACTGTTAGATAGTTTTTCATTACTTTGCTTTTTGTGGTTTTGCAACAGGAATGGTATGTCTATGGCAATTGTAACTATTTCACTACAAAGTATTTTTGTGTGTATAGGCTTGGAAAGATTAGATTTTTATTGGTAAATGTTGGTAAACAATGATTTCACCACCCACATAGACAGACAAAAATATTTCCATCAATAATAATCAAAATTTACAAATAGGCAAAGAAAGAGAAGTGCTGCTTGAGAACTTACCAGGTACAACGTGTATCAAATGTGTTGTAATGCCCAAGGAGCTCCATTTAGATAGCTTTAACTTGTTGAGCCTCAACGTCTACTGTCATTAAATAATTCTTGTCTGACCTGCCCCACCATAATATTGCATAACAAGATGTGGATGGTTTTAAGACAAACCATTCACCCCTAAACTGCTGAAGTAGTGGGTTCTTTTATTTACTAAGTAATGATGATACACAGCCATGACAAAGCTCTGTTGCCCCTATGAAAAGATAAAAAATGGTAACCATTGATTTTTACTTGGGAAAGATACTAACTGCTCCTTTATGGCAGTGCCTCTTCTAATCAGGAAATACTGGTGAACCAGCATACAGTGAATGCTTTGTGTTCTATGAAACCCCTTCTACTATTTGAGGAAGCTCCAAAATAAACCACATACCTGATTATTCTTGAGCAATTAGCACAAGGTTGGGAGAACTAAGGGTGACATATTTTTCAACATGCACAGATTTCCCCAAGAAGGGCTTCAAGTTCCACTTTGAGCTTTTTTTCTGCTATTTATAATTTCCATTCAGACATAAAAAGAAGAAAAACAAACTGCTCATCTTCAGGCATGGGACTCAAGAGTTCTCCTCTTTCCGTCACATGAAAATAGTGAAGATTCTGTAAGACGATTGCTGTTGAAAATTATTTTTAAAATGTAATTCAAGGTGGATTTGTTTTTATAATATACCCATACGTAGAAAGGGAGCTTATTCCTCTCTATTGACCTAAAACCAAAATTCTTCCTGAAGACACCCCATAAGGTCTGCAAGAATAGGAAGTTCCTTTAAACGTAAACTGTACCAGAAAACCACCATGCCCACCTCCACCAATAAAGGACAGGACACTTGTCCTGCATAGACCATACAAACAATTTCACACATGCTCTCAATCACTGACACATGACCTGTGATTGTAGAGCTGAATGAAGCTCTTAGGGGCTTTGTTGGTGGCTCCTGTGGATTCCTCAGAGCTCCCTTTGCTGTGATTGGCCTCACGTGGAGCAACAGGAATAATGACTGAAGGAGCACTCCTCATTCTGCCTGAAACACACAAGGCAGCATGGAGACTGGAGCCACTGACATTCCTCACTGCCCGTGCAAGTATCTACAAGAAAAAGGAGGAAGGTGAGCAGGGAAACATCCCTTCTCTTGCTTTTCATCAACCTGGAGAGAAAGGGGAGGAGACGGGAGAGTAGATATTGGGCCAAATCTGGCCATATCTTAAGTGGCTGAAACTCCACTGAAGTCAACAGAATTGAAGCCACTTTCACAAGGACTGAATGAATTTGGCCCATTATGAAATAGATATACAGAGAGCCACAAAACAATCACAGAGTTATATCTTGGCACCTCTTTGTAATGTATCTGCTGCTACTGTTGCCGAATGTTGTGCTAATGGTCCAGAGTCACTAGCAGCAGTGATGACTCTAGGCCTGATCCTGCTGCCCACACACAGGCAAAATGACCACTGACTTAATGGGAGGAATGTGTGAATATAAAGACAGCTGAATTGGGCCCATAGCAGACACAGTTTAGAATTGAAATGAGGATATGGTATTTCTGTCCACTTATCTGTCAACTCTGCTTTGCCTTAGGCATTGAAGACCAGGATTCCTTTTCTTATTTCATTACCATTTACTTGTTCAGTTTATTTCTGCAATTCACTTCACCGTTGATTTAAGAAATTCTACAAACTACAATTTTCTTTCAAGTTTTTGCTGCTGGGGATACCAGAACTGGTGCTTGGTTCTTTAAGGTCCACTTATCAGCTTGTTTGTTTGTTTATTCGTTCAGAACCACATAATACAGCAGAGAAAGGGGCTCACCATATTTTCCTATCCCCATTACAGAGCTTATTTTATGAGTTTCCTTTAGAAATTATTGGCTTAAGGTGCAATAACACAGCTGTCATTGTTTCACAAGAGGGCTGTGATTTTTAGCTTGTATCTCCTCAAACACAGCTGCATTGCCATCAGTGGGTGTTCCCTTCTTTGACCCTACAACAGTACTTTTAATGTACTACATTCTTTTAAAATATTGTGTGATAATAAGCTGAAGAAAGTTGACCCCTGGTTCTTCTCCTTACCAAGATATTTCCCTACTTCCACCTCATGAAAAAGGGTAATGTTGTTATTATATGCAACACTGTTTAGTGGAGACCTTAAGGGCTGTATAATGATCTATCTGTATTCCCAACTGAGTGCTAATGCAATCATTATGTTTTGCCCATATGCATAGAGTAGGTATTTAACTTGGTGCACAACACCTTAGAAGACTTTGTTGACTTTACTACTAAACTTTCACCCAGCTGAACCAATCTGATTCTCTTTGAAAATACTCAGGTTCTCATATATTATTTACTTAAAATATGATAAAAAGGTAAAAGAAAAGATACACTTATGGTATAGTTCAACTCTTGTGCCACACAAACAGTTTCTTATATTGTATTTATAGATAACCCCTCTCACCTTGCTTTGAAAAAATGTCACTGTAGCCATTGTGCAGCAGCTAGAAGGCAGATCAAGACCTTCAGCTCCAAACTTCCTTGATCTTTGGGAAACTCTGCACTGAATCTTATCTTAATGGTTTGGGCCCATTTCCAGTTGCAGCTCCTCCACAATGGGTGAAATTCCAGCCCACAGAAGATAATGGCAACGCTCCCATTGACTTCAATGGATCCTGGATTTCACCTGCTATGTATTTAAAGGTAAGGGGATGTTTAATTGTTAGATGTTTATTGGTGGAGGTGGGCATGGTGGTTTTCTGGTACAGTTTACGTTTAAAGGAACTTCCTATTCTCGCAGACAAGCCAATTTCACACCTTATGGGGTGTCTTCAGGAAGAATTTTGGTTTTAGGTCAATAGAGAAGAATAAGCTCCCTTTCTACGTATGGGTATATTATATTATTTATGTATTTATTTATTTGCCTACCCCTGTTGTCATTTAGGTAGCACACCCTCAGCCTTCTCCAGAAACCTTATGAAACAGATGTGTTTTGCAGAGTACTTAGAAAGACACCAATTTGGGCTATATTGTACTGGAAAGAACAAGTTTCTGAGTATCAGAGACCTTACAGAGAATATCCTGCCAGCTGCTGTCTTGCTTTTATAACGAGGAGGATCCAGCTTGAGTGCCTTTGGTGATCGGTGGCAGTATGGCATGGGGAGAAAGGGTATCCCTCAGGTAGGCTGGTCCCAGGCCATTTAGGGCTTTATAGATCAATAGATAAATATCTTTGAGGATCTGGGCCTTGGGACCTAACTTTAGGCATTCAGAGTCAGAGTCAAAGCCCTCTAAAGTTAATGGAAAGACTCCCATTTACTTCAATGGGCTCAGGATCAAGCCCCGAGCTTTGAAAATATTGACCTTGGTATATAATGTATCATTCATGTCACATATAGCTTTGCCCTAGAGCAAAGAGTTAACCTATTGCGACAGTACTTTGCACTTATCTAGCAGCTTTCAGATAATAAACACTTTACTATGCAGAAGAAAAATCCTGCTTTCCCTTAATTTTTTAGTAGTTTACATTTAACACAGTACTGTACTGTATTTGCCCTTTCTTTATTGGGGGGGTGGGGGGAGGTCTCTGCTGCTGTCTGATTGCGTACTTCCGATTCCAAATGAGATGTGTGGTTGACAGGTCAGTTCATAACTCTGGTGTTCATAATTCTGAGGTTCTACTGTAATTAATTAACCCTTACAACATGTCTTTGATGTTAGGAAAGTATCAACACTAAATAACGAGTTGAAAACAAATCCTCAAATTCATTCATGCAAACTAGTTTTTGATGTGAGTATATTTGTGCCCTTTTCTATATGTGCATTCTGTGAACATTTGAGCTGTTGAATTTTACTAACACCATTGCTTTGGAAAAGCAAACTTTAACCTCCAACATGCAAATATTCACTGAAATCAAATTTTAAATATTTCAAATTCATGTGTTTTGAGAGAAGACTCCCAGTCCAGAGGCAGAAACAATACCATCTAACTTAATCAACACAGCATGAATCTCAACATTTTAATACCAAATTGCTAGAATGCTAATCATGAATTGGGTAAATGCAAATAAATTCATGAATATTTTTGAATAATAGGTATATTTAATTATTGTGTGATCCCTGGGGACATTGAGGCACAGATAGTTTGTGATGTGGCCAATGTCATACAAGTCAGTGGCAAATAGGTATCAAACCAAGATCTGATTCCTGGTCCCTTGCTCTGACAATTAGATAACAATATCTCCCTAGTGTAATTTTTTTTTAAACAACACAATCATATGTAGAGCCATTTTAGAGAGATGAATCCTATGGTTAATCAGTATTACTAGAGGGAAGTCATGTCACCTTTTAAATATTCTGTTAGGATGAAAAGTAAAAAGTAATAAACTGTCTAGAAATATCAGACAGTAAAGTAGCTCTGTTGGACCCAATTGACTAAGTAAAAGGAAATTCTGAAAGGGAATTTTGTTCCTCCACTCCCCTTGGGTTGGACATTTTTTGATGTGCTAATGCCATTCATAATACTCAGTGTTGCTGAACTGCTTTTCCCTGAAGTCATTGTTTTTATAAATTTGGTTCCTTGTCCTGACTTTGACAAAGTTTTTCTATACTCCTAGGCAACTATCTTGCAACAGGATGAGGATTAACCATAGCTATTAGAGCTTGTCAAGAAAAAGATTCCTCGTCCTTCCTTCACTTGAAATGTTTTCTTCCTGGGGATTATGAGTTAATGCATCTGGAACTATATTAGCTCATCCAGGTTTGTGGTTTATCTGAAAGTTATATTCCAGTAATCACATATGCCATCTGGCTAAGGTTCCATTTGGATCATGTTTATCCATTAGCTGCTAAAAAGATCTCTGGTCATTTATCATAGTGAATCTGAGAGAGTCTAAATACGGGTGGAAGTGTTCAATTCCCCAAATTAGGGCTTGGCATTATTTTTCCGTGGTACTGATGTTTTTTTCCAAAGTGGCTAAATATTTTTATTAGAATTATTCACCCTTAGGTTTATTCCTCCTTTAATTCCTAGGTTATAAAAGCTCCAAAACAGTATGATAAATTTTACTGAGTCACTATAGAATGACCCCTTGCTAGGATTTCTTTCAGAGATCAAATGCTCCTTATTATTCCATAGTTCACTTAAAAGAACAATTTTTGGTGACATTTAAATGGCAAAACTTTTATAAAAATAACGGAATAAATGTTTAATAAGACATGTTATTATCGTTTCAATTATGGCAAGTCATTCATAAACACTATTAAATCCTGATAATTATAGTTCTAGCTGCAGGGTTACTACCTTTACAGCCTTTATGTAGACTTTATTTAGAGAACCAGTTGGGACATACACATGACTGCTAGAAAATGCTACTATTAAAGGTTTAATTCAGAATGGTGGTGTGCTAGATTAAATATTTGCTCATGAAACAAAATATTTATATGTTGTTTTACAGCTAAAAGCTCTATGATTTTAAGTAAATGCTTTAGTCCAGGTTTCTAAGTTTCAGGCTCAAGGCAATTTCCTCTCTATTTTAAGTATAATGTGAAATATCAGGATCTTGCCTATTAGAGGGAAAAGAACATCTTTTCCTCAGCAATTTTCACTGAATAATGTAGCATATTCCTCAATTACCTTCTCTCTCCAAAAGTATCTTTGCCTTTCCTCGTTTACAAGATTGTCTGGTAAATTCCTTTTCTTTATCTGTTGCTCTGAAGTTTCAAAACTTCCAGTTTGAGTGGAGTGAATGTTGCTATCTTATAGTTATCAGCTATGGATTCTTGTCTTAAGAAATACATGTTAACGCCTGACAAGAGATCTTTGCTCTGAACAATACTCTTCTGGAAAACAATTTGGATCACAATTTGTACAGGCCTTTCCTGGACATCATCTGTTAGAACGCCTTTCCATAAACACCTACCAAGAAGGGTTACTACGGAAACCAGAAACTGTGGTATCTCAGAGCTGTCATTTGGCCTAAAATAAACAAAATGCATCTAGTTTTCCTTACTCTCTAGTGTGTATCAGGGTTGGAAGACTGAATATTTTTCCAATGAAGCTGTTTCTTTTCATGGTTGCTCTGTTTTAAGTAAATGCAGGTAGATGAAATGGGCTAATTATGATATGGTGGTTCTCTGTTTGGTAAGCCTGTGTCTGCAATTGTAGTGGGACCATAATGCTAGTGCTCCATCCTTAGACCATAGCTCTACTGTGCATGCCTCCGGCTATTCAGCTCCATACGGCATGGTGCTGGCAATTCTTATTGGTGATGTCTACTCCCTGAATGAATGCCTGCTTCCCCATACATCTTCCGTGCTGTCCCCCAAACTGTATTCTGTTCCCTGCCAATCTCCACACTTTAGTTAATTTATTAAAATTAATTGTTGATTAACATACATCATTGCATATGAGCACAACAAGACTTCGACTTGCATTAGAATCCAAAGTTCCAACCCGTCACATCTAGTTGTTGCCCCTTCACAGTCGTTTGCTGTGCAAATTCCACCACCAGCCCTGAGCATGTCTGGGGAACTGTATCAGCAACATGGAGAGCTGCTGACACAGTACTACTGTAGTAATAATTGCTTTCATCTTGTAATGCTTCAAGTTTTACAGCCGTCTCTTTCAGTCTTTCCACTACTGTTTTACTGACTTCAATAGTCTTTGCCCCCAAATTTTTAGCGTTTAATTTTCCCTTAAAGCTCAGATTCTGCAGTGATAGAAAGCTTAGATAGAAAGAAATGGTTGTAATTGCTTTAATTAAAGGGTGAGCCAGTCTTTTACATTCTAACAGGTGTTGGTACTACTCTCGTATGTGCAAATGCACTTGCTATTACATCCCCTAGGTTGACAATATAACTTCTACAAATTATTAGCACTGTTCATGAAGTATGGCAGCATTCTTTAAAACACTGTAAGTGTGCTTGTTAAGACAAAAGGGCATTCTGATAAAATGCTATGACGATCTGATATACAAACAGCCTCTAATTTGTTCCCCTCATCTGCTAGTCATTAGATAAGATTGGACTGAGGTAAGTCATTGACATTAGGCAGTGGGTAGTTATCTTTTCGGGTGTTACTGTCTTTAGAAATTGACAAGAACTTTAGTTTACTAGAAAATGTGGATACCATTGGATTATAAATGGGGAGATTATTCCTTCTTTTAACATTTCATTCAGTTGATCCTCTTTGTAACATTTCTCAGTCAAGGTGAATCTGTCTGAGACATTTGGGCAATGGAATCATTATTACCAGTGTCAATGTGGCATCTGATTTAGCTAGCCTTACTAGGCTTATCATTAAAAATATGGGATTCTTGTTCCAAGGGTGTAATTAATTCCTGTTTTTCTGGGTCTCAAACATTTGTAGATTCTACCTGCATTTTAATGTTCGTGACTTTTCTTTGGTTTTTATTTCAGCTTCAGTTAGATTTTTAAAAGCTAGGAATGCCTTGGATTTGCTGCACAGTATGTATACGTTGTCTTTGTTCCATTTCTGTTATCAGCGGCTTCCTTTCAAGTGCAAGTATATTTACAGGATATAGTAGTTAAAACTATTAGATATATTTAAAAGCATCCAAAGGAGAGTTTGCATATCAGTAATATTTTATAGTGTGTTGGAAATACTGTGACCTTTGCTGCCCTCCTATGCAGTGTAGGAAGGAATATGGGAGTGAATATTGACCACCACCAGATCTCCACTAGGTCCCACATAAGCCCCTTGTAAGGCCTTGTGCTACTCCTCCACTGTAGTCAGTTTCACCCATAGGGATTTGAAATGCATGCTTGGGTGGATATGTCCAGAAGTTCACAATTCATCGTAGTCTTTTGGGTCCCTGTTCAAACATGTTAGATCTATAACGTTTGGTGTGACCCTCAGCATTTTGAAGCATTGGTGGGGACAGCCTCCCCTTTCTAGTCCCTCACAGCACTTGAAGAAATGTACTTTCTCTCATGGCTTACAAGCCTGGCCCTTCCTCTTAAGGTCTCTGGGTGTGTGTTTCCTTTTACTCTTGTAAGTCTTCAGAATTTGGTGGAACCGTTTTCCCTGAAAATCTGCGATTCACTGGGGGATCTCCCTCTGAAAATGTGTCATTGCTGGTAAGTGTTGGTCTTCCACCAGCTGGAGGATTCCCCAGTAAAATCTCATAACTGTTGATGATTGCCCCCATGAACGCCTCCTGGTTTTTATTTAAATATGTTTTCAATTTCTAATCACCTCTGGATCCATTATTTTGAAATTTCAAGCCATAAATGACTCCCCCCCCCCCCCCTTACATCTTAACCCCGTGCAGAATGTCTGTGGCTATGTCTACACTACAAAATTAGGTCGAACTTATAGAAGCCGGTTTTATAGAAACCGGTTGTATGCAGCCGATTGTGTGTGTCCCCACATAAAATGCTCTAAGTGCATGAAGTCGGTGGACCGCGTCCACAGTACCGAGGCTAGCGTCGACTTCCGGCGCATTGCACTATGGGTACCTATCCCACAGTTCCCGCAGTCTCCGGCGCCCATTGGAATTATGGGTTGAGATCGCAATGCCCGAATGATGCAAAACAGTGCCGCGGGGGGTTCTGGGTACATTGCGTCTGGCCCCTCCCCCTCCGTCACAGCAACGGCAGACAATAGATTCGCGCCTTTTTACCTGGGTTACCTGTGCAGACAACATACCACGGCAAGCATGGAGCCCGCTCAGCTCAGCTCACCGTCACCATATGTCATCCGGGTGCCGGCAGACGTGGGACTGCATTGCTACACAGCAGCAGCAGCTAACTGCCTTTTGGCGGTAGACGGTGCAGCATGACTGGTAGCCTTCATCGGCGATCGGGATGCTGGTAGCTGTGGGGCTGGCAGCCGTAGGGCTGCATTGCACCAGTCCCTTGCCTTTTGGCAGTAGATGGTTTATTACGACTGGTAACCGTCCTCGTCGGACAATGATGGCTATCAGTCGTAGTATACTATTTTCTGCCAAGTATTGTCTGCTAAGCACCCAGAAGAGGCCGAGGGCGATCTGGGTGCTGGCAGACATGTGGCTGGCACACGTGGGGCTACATTGCGACACAGCAGCAACCCCTTGCCTTTTGGCAATAAATAGTATATTATGATTGGTATCCGTCATCATCATACTGGTAAGCGCCCAGTATTTGCTGCCAAGCACCCAGAAAATGCCGAGGGCTATCAGTCATGCTGCACTGTCGTCTTAAGATGTAAAAAATAGATTTGTTCTGTATTCATTTCCTTCCCCCCTCCCTCCGTCAAATCAACGGCCCGCTAAACCCAGGTTTAGGAGTTCAATCTCGGGGGGGGGGGGGCATTCTGTGTCACAGTTGTTTGTATTTCTCCCTGATGCACAGCCACCTTTCTTGATTTTAATTCCCTGTACCTGTACGCCATGTCGTCACTCGCCCCTCCCTCCCTCCCTCCCTCCTTCCCCTGGTCTTTCAGATACTAGTTTCGCGCCTTTTTTTAGACCAGACGCCATAGCTAGCACTGGGATCATGGAGCCCGCTCAGATCACCGCGGCAATTATGAGCACTATGAACACCACGCGCATTGTCCTGGAGTATATGCAGAGCCAGGACATGCCAAAGCAAAACCAGGACCAGCCGAGGAGGCAATTGCAGCGCGGCGACGAGAGTGATGAGGAAATTGACATGGACCTAGACCTCTCACAAGGCACAGGCCCCAGCAATGTGGAAATCATGGTGTTACTGGGGCAGGTTCATGCCGTGGAACGCCGATTCTGGGCCCGGGAAACAAGCACAGACTGGTGGGACCGCATCGTGTTGCAGGTCTGGGACGATGCCCAGTGGCTGCGAAACTTTCGCATGCGTAAGGGCACTTTCATGGAACTTTGTGACTTGCTTTCCCCTGCCCTGAAGCGCCAGAATACCAGGATGAGAGCAGCCCTCACAGTTGAGAAGCGAGTGGCGATAGCCCTGTGGAAGCTTGCAACGCCAGACAGCTACCGGTCAGTCGGGAATCAATTTGGAGTGGGCAAATCTACTGTGGGGGCTGCTGTGATCCAAGTTGCCAGGGCAATGAGAGACCTGGTGATATCAAGGGTAGTGACTCTGGGAAACGTGCAGGACATAGTGGATGGCTTTGCTGCAATGGGATTCCCAAACTGTGGTGGGGCGATAGACGGAACCCATATCCCTATCTTGGCACCGGCGCACCAAGCCACCGAGTACATAAACCGCAAGGGGTACTTTTCAATGCTGCTGCAAGCCCTGGTGGATCACAAGGGACGTTTCACCGACATCAACGTGGGCTGGCCGGGAAGGGTACATGATGCTCGCGTCTTCAGGCACTCTGTTCTGTTTCGAAAGCTGGAGGAAGGGACTTTCTTCCCGGACCAGAAAATAACCGTTGGGGATGTTGAAATGCCTATCGTGATCCTTGGGGACCCAGCCTACCCCTTAATGCCATGGCTCATGAAGCCGTACACAGGCAGCCTGGACAGGAGTCAGGACCTGTTCAACTACAGGCTGAGCAAGTGCCGAATGGTGGTGGAATGTGCATTTGGGCATTTAAAAGTGCGCTGGCGCAGCTTACTGACTCGCTCAGACCTTAGCGAAAAGAATATCCCCATTGTTATTGCTGCTTGCTGTGCGCTCCACAATATCTGTGAGAGTAAGGGGGAGACATTTATGGCGGGGTGGGAGGTAGAGGCAAATCGCCTGGCCGCTGATTACGCGCAGCCAGACACCAGGTCGGTTAGAGCAGCACAGCAGGGCGCGGTGTGCATCAGAGAAGCTTTGAAAACTAGTTTTGTGACTGGCGAGGCTACGGTATGAAACTTCTGTTTGTTTCTCCTTGATGAAATCTCCGCCCCCCCACCCACCCGGTTAACTCTACTTCCCTGTAAACCAAACACCCCACCCTCCCCTCCCCTCCCCCCTTCAAGCACCACTTGCAGAGGCAATAAAGTCATTGTTACTTCACATTCATGCATTCTTTATTAATTCAGCACACAACTAGGGGGATAATTGCAAAGGTAGCCCGGGATGGGTGGGGGAGGAGGGAAGGAAAAGGACACACTGCACTTTAAAACTTTAAAACTTATTGCTCTGGAAATCATCTAGGGTGGAGTGACTGGGTGGCAGGAGGCCCCCCCACCGTGTTCTTGGGCGTCTGGGTGAGGAGGCAATGGGACTTGGGGAGGAGGGCTGTTGGTTACAGAGGGGCTGTAGCAGCGGTCTCTGCTCCTGCTGCCTTTCCTGCAGCTCAACCATACGCAGGAGCATATCAGTTTGATGCTCCAGCAGCCAGAGCATCGACTCTTGCTTTCTGTTTACAAGCTGACGCCACTTCTCCTCTTCAGCCCGCGATTCAGCACGCAACCTCTGCTCTTCAGCCCGCGATTCAGCACGCCACCTCTCCTCTCGCTCATATTGGGCTTTTCTAAAATCAGTAATTGACTGCCTCCACGCATTCTGCTGTGCTCTGTCAGCGTGGGAGGCAGTCTGTAGTTCTGTAAACATTTCATCACGCGTCCTTCGCTTCCGTTTTCGAATATTCACTAGCCTCTGTGAAGGAGAAACATTTGCAGCTGGTGGAGGAGAAGGGAGAGGTGGTTAAAAAAGATACATTTTAGAGAACAATGGGTACACTCTTTCACGTTAGATTTTGCTGTTCACATCACACAGCACATGTGCTTTCGTTACAAGGTCGCATTTTTCCTCTTATATTGAGAGCCTGCAGGTTTGGTGTGAGAGATCACTCACGCAGTGCCAGGCCACAGATTTCAGCTTGCAGGCAGCCATGGTAAGATACAGTCTTTTGGCTTTTTTAACCTTGTTAACAAGTGGGGATGGTTTAAAACAGTACTGCTCTCATTAACCATACCAAGCACCCGTTGGGTTGGCCATTTAAAATGGGTTTGCAATGTAAAAGGAGGGGCTGCGGTTTCAGGGTTAACATGCAGCACAAACCCAACTAACTCCCCTCCCCCACACACCCAATTCTCTGGGATGGTCACTTCACCCCTCCCCCCCACCGCGTGGTTAACAGCGGGGAATATTTCTGTTCAGCAGAGCAGGAAGGGGCACCTCTGAATGTCCCCTTAATAAAATCGCCCCATTTCAACCAGGTGACCGTGAATGATATCACTCTCCTGAGGATAACAAAGAGCGATAAGGAATGGATGTTGTCTGCATGCCAGCAAACACCGGGACCATACGCTGCCATGCTTTGTTATGCAATGATTCCAGACTACGTGCTACTGGCCTGGCGTGGTAAAGTGTCCTACCATGGCGGACGGGATAAGGCAGCCCTCCCCAGAAACCTTTTGCAAAGGCTTTGGGAGTACATGAAGGAGAGCTTTCTGGAGATGTCCCTGGAGGATTTCCGCTCCATCCCCATACACGTTAACAGACTTTTCCAGTAACTGTACTGGCCGCGATTGCCAGGGCAAATTAATCATTAATCATTAAACACGCTTGCTTTTAAACCATGTGTAATATTTACAAAGGTACACTCACCAGAGGTCCCCTGTGTGCCCACAGGGTCTTGGGTGAGGTCGGGGGTTACTGGTTCCAGGTCCAGGGTGATAAACATATCCTGGCTGTTGGGGAAACTGGTTTCTCCGCTTCCTTGCTGCTGTGAGCTATCGATGTTATCTCCATCCTCATCTTCCTCGTCCCCCGAACCTGCTTCCCTGTGTCTTTCTCCAGTGAGGGACTCATAGCACACGGTTGGGGTAGTGGTGGCTGCACCCCCTAGAATGGCATGCAGCTCCGCGTAGAAGCGGCATGTTTGCGGCTCAGCCCCGGACCTTCCGTTTGCTTCTCTGGATTTGTGGTAGGCTTGCCTTAGCTCCTTAATTTTCACGCGGCACTGCTGTGCGTCCCTGTTATGGCCTCTGTCCTTCATGGCCTTGGAGACCTTTTCTAATATTTTGCCATTTCGCTTACTGCTTCGGAGTTCGGCCAGCACAGATTCATCTCCCCATATGGCGAGCAGATCCCGTACCTCCCGTTCGGTCCAGGCTGGAGCTCTTTTGCGATCCTGGGACTCCATCACGGTTACCTGTGCTGATGAGCTCTGCGTGGTCACCTGTGCTCTCCACGCTGCGCAAACAGGAAATGAAATTCAAACGTTCGCGGGGCTTTTCCTGTCTACCTGGCCAGTGCATCTGAGTTGAGAGTGCTGTCCAGAGCGGTCACAATGAAGCACTGTGGGATAGCTCCCGGAGGCCAATAACGTCGAATTCCGTCCACACTAACCCAATTCCAACCCCCTAAGGCCGATTTTATCGCTAATCCACTCGTCAGAGGTGATGTAAAGAAACCGGTTTAAAGGGCCATTTAAGTCGAAAGAAAGGGCTTCGTTGTGTGAACGTGTCCAGGCTTAATTCGATTTAACGCGGCTAAAGTTGACCTAAACTCGTAGTGTAGACCAGGCCTGTGGCTCCATAGAGTAGTCAGTTTAATAATGAAATCAGAATTCACTATACTTGGTTTAATTCCTTTTTCTCGTTATTTCTTATTATTAGTTAAGCATCCACACTGTGGTTGGCCTGTGTGAAGCACAAATAAACACTGTCCTTTCCCCAAGCAGTGTTCAACCTCATTGAAATCAATAGATCTACTCACATGAGTAAGGATTGCAAGATTTTACCCTACAGACAGACAGGCAGGACAAGATATAAAGACCACATGGTTTATAAACATGGAAGTATCTGCCTGCTGTCTTACTATTTCCCCCCCAGGCACTACTAAGTCTCCCTCTGTCCTGACTCCTAACTAGTGGCTGAACCCTTTGGGGATGGAACATCCAGAAATGCTGATAGAGCAACGTGCTGGACAAATGAGTGGTTTACAGTTAGGCACTGATCTTCACCTTTATTGGAGATTACACAATTATTTTTTCCATAATAGAGAGACTGAACATCTGCATACGCTCAATTCTGTTAAGTACCAACATATTACTTTGGCTTTAATAGATTTTTTCCCCCTGTCTTTATTTTTTTCAGTTTGTTCTTTAGTTATAGCCATTTTAATCTGAGCTCTGAATCATATATTGGTTCACCAAATTTTTGTAATGCTGCTTTTGATGTGCAGAATGTGGTGAGGCTAAAAAAAAAAAGTCATTTATAGATTCAGTAAACAGTGAGTTCACTCCTGGCCTTTCTGCACAAAGGCTGTCTACTTGGGAAACCCTATTAAAGACTTCTAGATGGCTAATACAGTCCCTCTGTGTGTTGGTACTACAGAAGGTCAAGGAACTCCTTTAGTCAGTATTGAGATTCACTTTGTAGTGGCATTTCAAAAAGGCTGGAAGAGTTGCCCTATACTACACTCTCTTTGTAATCACTAATTTCAGGTCTCTTCAGGGGAATTAATTTCACAGCATATGCTGTGTAAATAAAAAGTTGGGGGGGGGGTGTAAATTAAGGCTTGACACAATAATTGCAAAATTGATATTTTACTTAAATCATTTTTTTAGAATGAAAAATTCTAAAATAAAAAACCCAACAAAAACACATATTGAAAAAAAAAATCAAACCATATCTAATAATTTAAATATCCAAGTTTTGCTTTACTTTGCCAGAAGTTGTTAACCCTTTGTTTGATGATTTGTTTTACATAAATGACACTGGGAAATGACGCAGGATGTAGAATCTCTGCGGTGGTGTCAAGCCTCCATGGACCATGGGGAGCATAGCTCAGGAGAATCTCCTGCTACGTCACTATGAGGGAGGCGTTTGGGTGTCTGGATTACCTCTCCAGAAGGAAAGCAAGGGGCACAGGGGATAGTGTCACACTGAGGATGTATTAGGAGCTGCAAAGCAGTGTTGCAGCCTGGGGAAGAGGATTCTGTCCCCTTCGCTCCCTCTATCTCCCATGGACATCCCTCATGCCTAGATTTGTTTATTCGGGCTGTATGCTTGGGCAAGGATTTGCCCTGTGGAGATATTTAACTGGGAAGCCCTATAAATGCAAATAAATTATAATTTGAGCATATTTTTAATGGGGTTGTTGTGAGGAGAGCAGCGAGACGGGACATCACAAGGTCCCTGTGCTGAAGGAATTTGTCCTGTGCTTGGTTTAATCTGGCCCTATTTGGGTAACAAGATATTGAATACGTAACGTGTACATCCAGTTTAGCAGCTTACCCCAGATAACAAGACCGCCTTATTTTCCAGGGCAGGCTTCCAATTTTACACCTTTGGATGCACAAATCAGCACGTAGGCACCTGCCACTGGCATGTGGGTGCCTAGGGGTAGGTCTACACTACACATTTATGTCAGTGCAGCTGCTCCACTGCAGCAAGTCTGGTGAAGATGCTCTAAGCCAACAGGAGAGAGCTCTCCCGTCGGCTTAATAAGCCCACCTCCGTGAGAGGCGGTAGCTATATCAGCAGGAGACGCTCTCCTCCTGACATAGTGCTGACTACACAGGGGGTTAAGGTTGGAATTTTTCACCCCCCTGAGCGATGTAGTTGTACCAAAAGAAGTGTGTAGTGCAGACCAAGCTTAAGTGCCTATTGGAGTTTCCAGATACAGGAACAGGCAACCCTGAGTCATGCACAAGTTTGAAAATTGGACCCATAGTATCAGTCTTACCTCTTGGCTCATATCTACAGTATCTCAGGAATAGATAAAACAAAGCAAAAAAAAAATGATATCAATAAACCTCACTGGGCAAAGGGCTGCCCTCAGATTCATGCGCAGAATTTCCAGTGACTGCCATAGGATTTATGTGCATATATCTGGGAGGTTGGCATTTGACTTGTTTTTATACTTGGTACACAAGGCTCTGTTTATATATGCATACTATTGATGTGTAAGGGGGGGAGAATCTTTACGATGAATACAAAAATAAAATACTACCACTACAATTTCCCCCTCTCTCCCAGAACAACAACAAAAATCCCCCTACTCATTGTGTCCTATTGTTAGTTAATGGTGTAGCATCCATAGCAGGCCCTACCATTTTAACAATTGTCTTCTGAAAAATTGCGTTTGTTTTTAACTTATGCAAACCACATTTTATTAATCTCTATGTTACCAAGAATGCAGAACTTGAAACTATACCAGAAACCTTGACAGTATATTATGCCAGGGAGTGACAATTTAAAAAAAAAAATCCAGTTCCAAGTGTAAGTTTAAAAATGTAACTAAAAGCCTTCATCAAAGTTTAAAGAGCTTCTTGCGCTTTTAGCATTTGCTTATTCTGATTTATTGACAATGACACACCTAGCAACAGTCATCTTTGCTGAACCAGTGGAGTAATGGACTTTAGAAAAAAGGGGGAAAAACAAGTAGGTGCTGCACACAGGAGAGAGGCCGCTGATTACAGACCACTAATTTGTTATGCACTCCGGCAAATCAGCAGTGATTCATATGACAAATAAGGAGAAAAAATTAACAGCTGTCATGTTGTGATGTGTTAATTTCCTGACAGTCTCTGCACTGAAGCCAATTACTGATTTAAGGGCAGGGAGAGAGAGCCCTGTTCAAGCTTCTAATTAGGCTTCTTCAAGACTAAAAGGATAAAAGCAAAAATAAGAGCAAGAGAATGAAGCAGGTAGCCACAGCTTCATAAAGCACGCATGCTTTTAAAGCCCCAGTTAAACAGCTTTAAGCTTAAGTGTGTTTAAGATAAGAATTTAGAAACATTTATTCACTTTTATCCATGACCCCACAGTTTAGTCTTTTGTGTAGTAATTGGGAGATACAGCAAGCCCTAGGGTTCACATTGTCCCCCTCATGCAGTAGTCCAGGCTCCTAGATGTAATCTACTAATAATACCTTTGTTTAGCAATGTCAACACCCATTCATCACTGAGCTTCAGACAAAAACTGTGTAGGGACATCAAAAAGTCCCCTCGTTCCTGGTGTGTGTGTGTGTGTGTGAAATACAGTAGCTATTTAATTAACTTGAAGGGTTCCATTCTGTATCCCTTACTCATATAAGTAGTCTTGATTCTGCAAAGTGCTGAGTTCCTTCCCATAAGAGAATAACTGACATCTGGCAGGACTGGGTCCAGTGTAAGGGATGAGCATAAACATCAGCTGTGCCGGAAACTGCTGAGATGGCAGGCAATTCAGAAACACATGACAATCTTGGTGTGAAAAGAAATCAACTTAGCCAGATAACTCAAAGCATTGTCACCAAAACTGTCACTGAAACAGGCCAACCACGTCAGTTGTGAGAACAAATGTTTCAATAAAGTAGCTGAAATGTTAAGAAATATCTGATTTTATTTAAGGTAACACCTAAAAAATGGGAATTCAGGTGCTCTATTTTTGACTCGCCCTTTAAACCTGTACCATAAAATTATTAACCTTCTGCAAAGAGCATTTTTCCCTCTTTTGGCATTTAGTCAGATGGAAGTGATATGCAAACATAAAACCGCAGAAATTAGTCACCAAAAAAGAAGCATGGATTTCCTCCAAGGAGAAGCAGCAATTTCATCCACATAATATTTTCCACTTTTTATTTCATTTTTAGGTGGTCATGTAGGGGCACTTTACAGGTGGTTACTGAAGTTCATTAGATTTTTCAGAACTCCCTTGTGCTTCCTAAAAGGCAATTATAGTAAAATTTTTGAAAAAATTCACTTGAATGATAAAATGTGCAGCCATCTCTTATTTTTGCATTATAGCCCCCTTTATTCAGATATGAAATACAGGTTTCTCTTGCTTCAGGAGTCCACAAAAAATAATAGGGCATTTTGGAGGAACAGGAGAACAATGACACCCCAAGAAACTCAGCAGTATATGTGAAGCAATTTCCAAACTCACCGAAAGTATACTGGAGGGGGAAGGAGCCTCGGAGCAGATGCAGCTGAAAGGAAAGTCCAGGAGCCCTTCTGTCAGGAAGAATTTTTCTTTTGACTTTAGTGGGAGTTGGGTGGGCCCTTAAAAAAAGAGCATCTTCCTGCTGCTGACTTAGCCTGTACTTAGCCTGGTTCAGCCAGCAAAACACTGAAGCGTAACTTAATTTAAGCACATGCTTAAGTATTTAGCCAAATAGGGTAGGACTTGTTCTTAAAATAAATCATATGCTCAGGTGTTTTTCCAGACTATGGGCTGAGGACTTGCCCATGTCCCTTTAGGGCTATGGCATGACAGCAGTACATTAGAGACTGGGTGAAATGTATCCTGTCCAGCTTCTGTGTTGATGTGCTAGGCAAGAGAAGAACTTCCCTGTGCTCTCTGCCCCATCCCACTAGGCGCGATCACCCACTGATCTGAGACCCTGATGAATGACCATATGTGCTGAAACAGTGTACAAGAGACTCTGCTTACTAGGGACTCTACTGTCTACTCAGAGCACCCCAAAGTATTTTCAAACTTACTGAGTACGTTTCTGCCTCACCTTTATTATCCAACTCTGTTAAGCAACCAGTTTTTGTTGGTCCCTTGACTAACTACCTAATACAAGCTTCTCTGTATCCTTTGTATCTTTCATGATTTGGATGGAGAGAAGAAACCCAAAAAATGAATATCATGGGCTCTTAACCTTCTAAAGGAATATTTATGTATTTTAAATGCATAGGTGTTGCTGCTTTTAATAGATATTACTAATTTAGTTTATTTCATTACAAATTGTAAGAGGTATACTATATTGCGAGACAATAAGACCTTTCTGGTGTTGGTTTTGCCTGTGACTTCACCCTTAAAAAGTAATTCAGTCTGTAGGCTTGCTCAGTCCTGATCTACTATCAATTCAATTGAAATATGTCTGCACTGAGCATATTACCTTTTTTTGCAAGGATAATTAAGTGAATTAAGCTTGTGCAATACTTACCTTATCGCTGTCCAAGCTAGCCTATGCTTTATTGATTCATAGTGTCCTTCATAAGCACAAAGATGCTCTACTGTACTTTATGCATAAGGAATGTTTCAACCACCCCTGAAATGCAGCCACTTCTGGAGTGGGAAATACCAGCAGTTTCGCAAGGCATAGCAACATTGCTCAACAGTGGGGGTTTAAGGAAGAACAGTGAAGTATAATTTATCTACTATGGAAAAAGTATGGGGTGGCTGCATTTCAGTAGTGGTTGAAACATCCTTGTGCATACAGTATTGTAGAGAACCCAATCGGCTGCAGTTGCAAATGATAGATTGTAGATGTCTATCCTCTTTGAGGCCAAATCACATACAGCAGTCACCAGTTAAAAAGCCATCATTTGCCAGCAGTCCACAGAGGTTTCTATGATAACATATTCCCCCCCACACACACACACACGTTGTTAGGTTAGAAAATACCTGTAGTATGTCAGATATCATTGTGTGGGAACTGGTTGCAAATGCAGAACTTTTAAATGTTCAGACATTTAAATGCCAGTCGTTTACTCTGGCAGTTGATTGTGCCTATAGGCAATTGCATGTGCAAAACAGAGACTGGGTTGAGAACACTTGAAGAACTCTTTTAAGAGTCTCTACTTCTGTCTGCACTAGTAATAACGGGCCAAATCCTGAAGTCCCTCCTTAGTCATAGATTGTGCTTTTGAAAGCAGTCCAGAACTACCCCAGCCCCAGGAGAAGCATTCTGCCTCCTGGAGTCCCAGGCATTCAGGGCCAGAGTATCCATTGTTACACTTCTTCATGATGCACTGGATGCAGCATATTGGAGGAGACAGCCCTGTCCCCTTTTGGGTTCCACTGATCTCAGAGGAAGTAAGGAGGGGGCTGTTCATCCTGACCAAAAGGACTGCATCTGTGGCTGGGCCTTATGAAAGTCCTGCAAGGCATGAGGAAGGTTCCTTGTATACTCTCCCCAACTTTGACTTGTGCAAAGGCAAGGCAAAGTCTGGCCCTTAGGACTTATTTAGTCCTAACACTGGCAAATCTGTCAATGGGAGTTTTGCCTGAGTCAGTACCAAGTGAAGACTTTGGTATTTGGCTGAACGTTTATATCAAATACAGCCCTCCCCAAATTCATGAATTCCTGTTTTTAAAGTATATTGTCCATATCGTTTTTTACTGCCCTTAGCCCCTTCCGCACGCTCTTACCATTAACACTCTCGGTCACAGTTATCTGGAAATGTATTCTATCATCAGTAATACTTTCAAGCTGACTCATATTCATAACCCACTCCAAGGTACCGGGATGAAGAGCATGGTCATGGGTTACTAAGCACTGGATTTATAAAATGTGAAAGAAGAAATATGCTGCACTTAAAAGTATCAGAGCCCGTTTTGCAGAGTGCTTGATCTCTTACATGTGGTCCTGTGCCACAGCCTGCATTAAAAGCAATTAATAATATCACCTTCTGTGTATGAGGAGCACTAGTGGCTTTCACCTATTCTATATGTTTTACTTTCTTATGATGATGAATAAATTAATCCCATTAATACATAATTACCTTTAAGTTGAAAGGTGAAGTCTAACTTAACCAATTTACGGTTCTGTAGCTGGTTTAATGCGGATCATGTGATTTTAATTCTTTCCGTATGACCAGGTGACAAAAAAAAAAAAAAGGAAAATGCACAGATTAATTTCATTCTTTAACCTTCCTAATGCATCTGCTTGCTTGCATCGAGTTGCAGACAGCAGATCATCACATGATTTATAGTAGTGACCGCTGCCTGCATCTCTCAGGCTAATGACACATACACTAAAGTCATTGATTTGTATGAATAGCCTCCGCTCTTCATTTATCACAATTTAATGTAAGAGTTTGCAATGCAGAAAAAAAATTTCACATGGGAAGCATGGACCCACAGGCCTGACCGCTAAGCTGTTATGAATCATTTGCAGCCTTTTAATATATAGACTGTTCTATTCCTGAAAATGCCCCATAAGGTCATATTTCTTTACAGAACATCACTACAATTAAACCCCAAAGTAGATGTTTTCAGATAAAGTACATATGAAGCATGACCAAGTGAACCCTTTGTTAAATCTCTCTCATCTTCTTAATGCTCCATACTAAACCAAATTTATCACTGGTGTAAACTGGGGAAATTCCATTGACTTCAGTGGAGATGTGCCTGGTTATGTTAGTGGTGAATTTGGCCCATAAACTGTATTGATTTGCCTTTCAACTGCACAGAAGTCTAATAAGAATACTGAGCTAAATCCAGAGAGGCGCTGAAGTTCTCCCAAGATGTGGCCAATCATCTTTTTACAAGGCTCTTTATAAAAATGCTACTGTATGCTAGTGATAATCTAAAATACCACAGCAATACTGTTATGAAATGTACTGTTTGGGACCATTGTAGTACAATTCTATTTTAATAGGAACAATTTCCTAAAGAAACACACACACAAAATAATTTCACATAACCATTAACCTTTTAATACAAACTGATGAAACCCATTCAATTCTAATCCCTATTTCAGATGCATGGCAGATCAAATGCAAATAAAAATTTAGGTTTTATAATATCTGAAACTTTACAAAATTTAACAACATGTAACGTTAATTGGAATGTTTTCATGAAACATTAATTTTAGAAGATCCAGTGATTTGGGTTGCAAATGGGAGTGCTACAATCCAAACATTGCAGCAGTGTGCTAATGGGTGAGGGACTGAACGTGAAATGAAGTAGACACTGATTATAAACAAAAGTAAAAGTGATCAGTCTGTTTTCATTATCCTAGGTGAGAGAAATTCAAAATGGAATCTAATAATCTAACATGTTAATAAGATAGGAAAGGAAATTTAGTTTCTTTTAAAATACACAATTTCTTACCTGACAACCTCTATTTAAGATGATGTAAAATTTCAAAAATTGTGGGTCAGGTTCCCAAAAATCACAACTAGTTTAAAAATCTAGAGATTAAAAAAAAAAAAAATCAGGATTTTTTTAAATTTGCTTTCTGTGTTTTGATACTTTAGGGTTTCAAGCCTTTCTTGACAACCATGAAGTCTATAAACTTACTTTAAAATGAAAGCTGAGGATCTTGTGTAGTCACATGACTCCAAGAGCTGACACTTTAAGAAAAACACCAAATATCCTGAGACTCATGATAAAATCTTGGGAGCTGACAAAACTCTCATTTATTTTCCATTTGTTGTACATAATGCTGGGATAAGTGTTCAACTTTTTATTTTTTTTAAAAATACCCATATTTAAGGTCAGTTTCTGACAGGTGCTGCACATGTATGCCCATGAGAAAAGTCTCATAACATATGGGCTGGACACTGGCTCCTGTGATTTGAGCTCCTTCACAGAACGAGACAGAGCGGCTGCTCTCCAGGGTCAACACGCCACTGGAAGGCATTCAGGGAGAGGGGCAGGGTTGGCTATAAGTCTGCCACTGCTCCCTAAACCATCATAGCTAAGGACATGCTTCCCCACCGACTGAGGGCAAGAATGCTTTTATGTATTTATTTATATTTATAAAAGCCTCTATAGATGCCCTCCAATGTGCTGGGTGCCCATCATGTGAAAATTAAGACACTAGCAATAATGATACCATAAAAAGGCTTGCTCACCCCAGCTTAACAACTATGATAAACCCCAACCTGGGGGAGCCATGCTGCCACTGTCAGCTTCTCCCCTCCACCACAGTGCAGGGTCTGAAGGCATTAACAGCCAGTTGCATTTCCAATGGGAAATCTATGTGGTGTGGAGAGGAGCGTGCCACAGAGAATTGGCTGATGGCACACATCAGTTCATTTGCATAGTGTAGCACATATGCTCTTACACTTTGTCTTCTTGACATGTTAACTCTTCTTGCTGTAATTTGGGGGAGGGGAGATGAGAAATGTGCTAGGCACCTCCCAATATAGATAAAAGGACATGATCCTGAAAAATATGGCAGGTTCTGTCCTGGCTTTGAATTGCTTTTGAGATTCTATTTACTTTCAATAAGTGGGCAGTGTCTGATATCACACATGTGTGAAGTAACATGAAATATCATACCCAATCCCTGTTTTTAAATAGTCAGTTCTATTTCTAAGTACATTTTCCAACACTGGGGAAAAGAATTCTATCTTAGATATTTATGTATGCAAATAAGATGTTGCAGGTTGTGATAGGTTATCTGCATTTTTAGGGATGCTTTTTGAAATGCTTGCCAGGAGGTTACCACTATGCCATGTGATGTGGCAGTTGCTAATATACTGTAACTATACTTTCCTAGTGAGTGGCAGAGTAAACAGGTATATAAAATATGCATAAATGTCGGTGCATCTGTTAATATGTCCCTAGCAATAGAGTAAAATTCACTCTTTTCTTCTAAAATTTTCTAACATTTCTCCCATCTGCTGTTAATATGTGTATAAGCAGCCTAATACATTACATATACATGCCACTAAATAAACAATCTGTGTAATGTATTCAATACATATTGAAAACATCTCATTTTTGTATCTGAAAAATCAAATAGAAGGCTTTAAATCCCTAAACAATTTATATTTTTAAACAGAGAGGTTATGGATTAATAAATAAATAACAACAACATATAGGGTACGTTTCATCTTGGGATCTTAGCGCTATCTGAACATTAAGCTCACCTTATGAGATAGATAAATATTATTATTATTATTTCAGATGGGTCAACTTGAGGCACAGAGAGGATCCCACAGTGACTCTACAGAAATCATTGAAGAATCTAAAGGTAAAATCCTGGCCTCGTTGAACTCAACGACAAAACTCCCAGTGACGTGAATGGGCCAGGATTTCAGTTCAGCAGTGTAAGCTACCTGGCCCTGCTTTAATAAGACTGCTCACTTCTACTCCTGAAAAGAACGATTATTCTGACACCCCAAAGTCTTACCAGCTGCAACGTTGCTGTGTTGGAAACAGAATCAGCTGTTGTTCCTGAACAGCATTCCAGAAATCCTAGAAAGGCTGATTGTCATTCCTCCAAGTTTTACTCTTCACAGGCAGTCCAGCTAATAATGTTCTGCATTTGGAAGGAGTCAGCAGTTAGTATCATGTTTGCCTTAGTTAATCAATGTTTAACTTTTCTTTGTTTCCCCTTATTGTATTTCACACCATAACACACTGAGCACTGGCCTGTCTGAAAGCTGAAGGAAAAATCAAATGGTCGTGCTAAATATGTAAACAGCAGAGACAGGAATTTCCAAAGCACTCACTACAAATGGTGGAAAATCTCTCCTTTCTTTTCCTTTAAATATTACTGGTCTCTGAATGATCCTTGCCAAATGATGCAGGAATCGAAATTTCAGCTGTATGGTGGTGTTCCTTTGCAACCATTACAAGGCTTTTATATGGAAAGTATGTCCTTAAGAGGAGAGTAGGCTCGCGGATCTCCATCAGGCAGACTGCCAAGGTGCTGGGCAGGGTTCTGTCAGAACTTTGCCAAAATCCAATCGTCTCCATGAAACATTTCGATTGTGATGAATCAGCAAATTTTGACAACAAAACGTTTTGTCAGAATTTTCCTGACCAGCTCCAGTTACTCTTGTATACATTTGCAGAATAGGGGCTTAAGTGTCAGTCATTATTATTAATAATAATTAGTATAATAGACATGTTAAGTACAGGATTGTCAAACTTTCCTTGAATTTCCTGCATTTTGATGTTTGTTTATCTTTGGCATTTACCAAGCGCCTATCAACTTGGTATCTAAGCTCCAAGAGACCATTAGCAAGATAGTATTTGTAAGTGTAGTTTCATTTAAAAAATATTTATTAAAAAGTTACACAATGTGTATTGTTTAACCAGGAGATTGGAAATTTTGCCTTTTCATCAGTTGTGGTCTCTAGGGTACATCTGTTTTGACTGTCTCTCCTGAGAACAAACACTAGAGGGTTTGAAGCTATGTTAATTATTTGAGACCTTTAAAAACCCCTACTATTTACTTGGTAAAATATGTATTTTCATTAGATAATTATTTTGTATTTTTCTCCTTCTTCTGGGTTTCTCATAGCATTTACATTATTCATGTCAAAGGTGCTCATTACTGTAGTGTTTGGGTACCAATGGTTCCTTCAAGCAAGGGTTTAAAAAAAAAGAAAGAAAGAAAATTGGCCATGCTTCAGCAAGGCACCTACGCACATGTCTAATATTAAGCATGTCAGCATAGCCTTAACTCCTCATTCCTTCCCTAATCTTTCCACTGGACCAGCCCACAACACATATGATTCCCTCCCTGCGATACACCTGGGAATTTGTTGAAAATTGACAAGTCAACTCCTCGTTGCCAGCCCTTCTTGTTGCTTGCAGACATCTACTCCAGCTCCCTGCCAGTTCTTAAGAGCCACATGTAAAGAAGCCATTAGATGTGCACAAGAAGTTTTATTGGTCCTACAAAACTCAGGAATTATGCTACATATTATTAAGTGCCATCTGTTGGCACCTTTATATATCAGCTAACTACTTTTATATATATATATATATACAACATTTCTTGTACAGAGCACTCTTGCAATAGTTCTGTATACTACAGAGCGTTCTATTACTGTCCAGCAAATAGTTGCATAGGATGGAATTCTTTTCTTTTACCTTTTTTAAAAAAAACACATGAAATTCCGTGAAAAAATGAAATTAAAAGAGACATAATGGGCCAGATTCTCTAATCAGATCTAGGGTTGCCAGGTGTCCGGTTTTCGACTGGAACGCCTGGCCGAAAAGGGACCCTGGCGGCTCCGGTCAGCACTGCTGACCAGACCATTAAAAGTCCGGTCAGTGGCACAGCGGGGCTAAGGCAGGCTGCCTGCCTGTCCTAGCTCCACATGGCTCCCAGAAGTAGCCGCTATATTCCTGTGGCTCCTAGGCGCCCGGCCAGCCAGGGAGAAACTGCAGCCATAGGAGGTGTGGGGTTGGCGCCTGCGGGCGAGGGCAGTGCACAGAGCTCCCTTGCTGCCCCTGCGGCTAGGGGATGCAAGGATATACTGTCCGTTTACGGGATTTGCCTGAGGTAAGTGCCACCCGGCCAGAGCTGCACACCAAACCCCTGTCCCAGCCCTGAGCCCCGTCCCAGAGAAAGCACCCCACACTCCCTCCAGACTCCAACCTGAGCCTGCTCCTGCACCCAAAACCCATCCTAGAGCCCATACCCCACACTCCCTCCCGCACTCTGAACCCCCTCCTGAGCCCCCTCCTGCACCCCAAACCCTTCATCCTCGGCTCCACCCCAGAGCCCGTATCCCCATCCAGAGCTCTAACCCCCCACCCCTCCCGCACTCCAACCTCCCGCCCCAGCCCGGTGAAAATAAGCGAGTGAGCAAGGGTGGGGGGATGGAGTGAGCGGGGGCGGGGCCTTGGGGCAGGGGTAGGGCCTCAGGGAAGGGGCGGGGGGCAGAGCAAAGATGTTCAGTTTTCTGCAATCAGAAAGTTGGCAATCCTATTGGAAACTGGTTGCAACTGGCGAACAGCAAATTGGGAACATTTCAACATGGAATATACAGTCCCTGCCCCAAGGAGCTTACAATCTAAGTATAAGACATGAGATGACAAATTGATACAGACAGGCAGTGGAGTACAAGGGAACAATGAGACAGTATTGGTCAGCAGGACAGGTTCTTTGCACTTCAGCAGCATAGCTCAATGTTTCCCCAAATGGTGGGTTGCAGAAAGGGTCTATGTAGGTCATGCGTGCCTAAAGGCTCTCCCCCTCCCAATGTCCTGCGTTCTCACTTCGCCTGTGCAGCATCAGCACGCAGGTAGTGGCCAGAGCCAGCGAGCACTCAGTCAGCAGCCTCTCCCCACCCCACGCATGCCCTGGAGATGCTCTCTCCAAACTGCTGCTGCTACCTGCTGCCCAGAGGAAGTGAAAGCAGGAGGGACAGGGAGGGGGTGCACCCAGGGCAGGCAGACTGCTGACTGCTCCCTGACTCTGGCCACTTCCTCCACGCTGCTGCTGTTGCCCAGATCCCACTTGGCTCTTCCTCTGGGCAGCAGGTGGCAGCTTGGCGAGTGGGATCTGGGCAGCAGCAGAAGTGCAGAGGAAGTGGCCATAGTCACTGAAAAAGACGATCACCAGCTTGGTAGGGATCCTGGCCTGGCTGTGGGGAGAGAGGGGCTGGCTGGGGATGCAGGAGAGGGCAGGGGTGGAAGAGTGAGAGTAAGGCTAGGTCTACACTACCCGCCTGAATCGGAAGGTAGAAATCGACCTCTTGGGGATCGAATTATCGCGTCTCGTCGGGACGCGACAATCGATCCCCGAATCGACGCTCTTACTCCACCAGCGGAGGTGGGAGTAAGAGCCGTCGATGGGAAGCCGCGGAGGTCGATTTTGCCACCGTCCTTACAGTGGGGTAAGTCGGCTGCGATACGTCGAATTCAGCTACGCTATTCGCGTAGCTGAATTTGCGTATCTTAAATCGACCCCCCCCGTAGTGAAGACGTAGCCTAAGGGTGCTGGAGGGAGCTGAGCAGGGGGCCTGGGGCCTGGGCCAGGCTGGGAAGGAGAGGGAGGAGCACGTAGCTGTAGGTAGGGTGACCAGATGTCCCTATTTTATAGGGACAGTCCCGATATTTGGGGCATTTTCTTCTATAGACACCTATTACTCCCCACCCCCTGTCCCGATTTTTCACACTTGCTGTCTGGTCACCCTAGCTGTAGGGCTGTGAAGGGGAGGGAGGAGCAAGTGGCTGTAGGGCTGGGGAGGGGAGGAGGAGCAAGGGTAATGGTGGATTACCCAAAAGACAAAATGCTGTTTGTGGGGGGGTCTTAGTAAATGTTTGAGAACCACTGGCCCACCCACAGTCTAGTTTTTTGTGGTTTATGGCGCAGGAAAGTTTTGAGGGGGATTTGAAGGTGGATGGTGAATTAGCTTTGCAGATGTTTATGGGGAGCTACTCCCAAGCATGGGGGGGGGGAGGGGGTAGCAGGGGAGAAAGCATAAAGGTCCTTGTTTGAAAATCTAACAAGTGGGCAATGGGGGCTGGCATCATGGGCCAGTCAGAGGTGTGCATCAATAGCTTGATAGTGAATGAGAGAGGAGAGGTAGGGTGGGGATTGGCTGTGTAGGTCTTGAAAGTGAAGATAAGCATGTAATAGAGATGGGGGAGTCAGTGGAGGGATTCAAAGACAAGTGGTGACGAGGTCAAAGTGACTGGCTCCAGGATCTGCTTGTGCCACTTCTATACCCCTCAGAGTGTCCAGGGCAGCTGGGGGCAGAAGAGGATGTGCCAGAGCTCCATTCCATTGTGCTTCTGCTCCACTGGCACAGGGTCCATTAAGGATCCTGCATTAATGGAGTAAGTTAAAGCTCCTAGAAAGCAGCTCTAACCTCCTCCTCAGTGCTAGTGCTGGCCTGAGAATTGAAAAGTAAGAACTGGCTCTCTGATGCTCTTCCTGCAGGCGTAGGAGAGGCTCAAACCCCAACGCTGCTAAATGAAGCATTCAATAGCAAAGATGTTTAAAAAATTCCTTTTGTAAGAAATTTTGACATTTCAAAATCTATTCTGAATCTGAATGAAAAGTCACAATACAGTTTTGGGGGGGTTTGGGGGGAAACAATAAATTTCCAAAAGTTTCTCATTAGAAATTTCAAAACTGAAAATTTCAAATGCCAACATCTTGATTTCAACAAAACCATATTTTCTGACTGGGAAAATTTTTGGCTTCTACTCAGTAACCAGGAAATAGTGAAGTTAAAGTTGCCTGTGCATATGCATTATGTTGTAAGCCCTGATCTTGGAAAGAAATAGCAAGCGCTTAAATTTACACATGTAAGTCTCCCAATGGACTATATCAGGGGTCGGCAACGTTTGGCACACGGCTCGCCAGGGTAAGCACCCTAGCGGGCCGGGCCAGTTTATTTACCTGCTGACGCGGCAGGTTTGGCCGATCGCAGCCCCCACTGGCCGCGGTTCGCCGTCCCGGGCCAATGGGGGCAGCGGGAAGCCGCGGCCAGCACATCCCTCACCCACGCCGCTTCCCGCCGCCCCCATTGGCCCAGGATGGCGAACCGCGGCCAGTGGGGGCCGCGATCGGCCGAACCTCCGCGTCAGCAGGTAAATAAACTGGCCCGGCCCGCTAGGGTGCTTACCCTGGCGAGCTGCGTGCCGAACGTTGCCGACCCCTGGATTATGCAGGATCAGGGTCTAAATCATATTTCATAGCCTGAAAAGGGACATATTAAGGTTGCACAGGCAACCTTAACTTTGCTAATTCCATAATGAAACACTTAGGTACCAATTCCGAAAAGTCTTACCTACATGACTAACTTTTATGGAATTACTCATGTGCCTGAGTCTTTTCAGGATCAAGGTTTTTCATTACAGGGTTACATCCTATTTCTTAAATAATAAAATATAAAATCAACATTTTTCTAAATCTTCACATATGCATATGCAGCATGTTGCAGTATTTGTTACTCTCTGTGCTAGATGCTTTACGTTAATGAAACACTTAAGTTTTCTTCTTATATATAAAATTGGGAAAGGTGCAATAGAACTCTTACTCCTACTATCAGCTATCTCAAAACTTATGTTTTTAATAAATGTCTAATGTATATGAATAATATAAACTAAACTGAAAAGTCTAAACTCAAAAAAACTAAATATTCACAATTATTTTCACAAACAAAAAGTTTAAGTTCAATTCTCTGTCATGGTTGAAGTCATAATATTTTTTATTCACCCTTATGGAAACAACTACTATGTGCTTATGAAAATGTTTGGAAATCTGAATAGTTTTGCAAATTTTAGAACAAATGAATATTTGTCCAAAAAGTCCCTTATTCATTACTTACTATTAGCTATTTGTTCTCTAATTTTAAAAGTTGCATTCATTCAATGAGAGACCAGAAACAGTTCCATGTGACTTAAACGACCAGTTATGCTGCATAAAGAGTGAATAGAGAATTCTCAAAGTGAAGCAACAATAGGCTAAAATTGTTCTTCCAAACTATTCCACAAATACTTAAAAATATTGAATATATTAACTGGCCTTAGGATATGTTCATTGACAATTTGGGAAGAGAAAAATGGGCTAAATTGACAATAAATGTTATTCACCATGAATAATTTGATCTGCTCTCATCATGGCTTTTTAAACCTAAACTTCATAAAACAGAATCAAAAACCATTTTGTGCTCCTTTTTAACACCCATGATCTGTGTGTCCTGCTTGCAAAAAATAAAAGTAAAAATCCCAATCAGTTGCAATATTGAAAGATTTTATTGGAGTGTTTGGGCAAATGCTGCAGGAATGATGAACATTGTGAAACAGTATCAGTTGTGTTTATAGGGGCCACTCAAGAGATGGCCTAAAGATTTGGAATTCCAGTGAGTTGGGAAGTATTTAATACAGCAAAAAAGAGAGAATAACAGAAAATATGAAAAAGAGGGAGGATGTTCTGGAATCTAGAAAGTAGTACAGGAAGGACCTGATTGACATCTGATCTGTTGATCTCTTAGAGAAGTCAGTGGAGACAGATGGGAAGAAGTACTGTAGAGATGTATAAAAAACCAAAGGGTAAAGTTAATCAGCCATACAATACCAAAACTGCCACAAAATCAAAATCTGTCAAAACACAGCCAGTTAGTAATGGCACCACATATACAGCTTGCTTTTGCTATAGAAGCCTGTATACTCAGGCAAAATTATTTTAGAAATGTTATGAAATATCTTCTAAGAAATTTTGGTTTGTATCATTTTACAAAAATATTAATGAACCTGAAAAGGACTGGCAGTTTGGTTCAAATAAACTCACTCCATTTTGTACACTTATCTAGCTGAACCTCTTGGGTCTGTAGAATTATGCTGGAATTTTCATGAGAACTTGCTTTCTCCCAAAACTCTTGGCACTTTCTGACAGGCCAAAGATATTACAACATCATTAATTATGATACTGCAGCACCTTCATTTCTAGCTTTAATCATGAACTGCAAAGATCCATGGAAAAATAATAAATACAAAAATATTATCCAGGTTTTGGCTGGGAGAGTTTTGTCCTTAAAAGTTTCAGTGGCTTTTCAGTACAATATGCTGTGCCCACACCACCCATATTTGCAGAGGCAAACAGGTGATTGTACATAATGCCACCCATTTGTGTATAAAAGTATCCTTCTCTTTGGACCGTTACCTTGTTGTGATGGAGAGGCTTATGTGTCCCAATGACCCTCAGAACTATGTCGTCCGGAGTCTTGTACTCCTGGTAGGGTCACCCTTGGCGAACTGTTCTAAGGTGAAGTTCCAGACAAATTTCTCAAGACTCCAATGGCGGAACAGGCATATTCGAGGACTTGTCAGTTCTCTGCGGCTGTGAAGGCGGATGAGGGCTGCAGCAGGACAGAGACCTTTGGTTGTCTCGGACTCCCCTGCCACTGGGTCCATGGCTCTTTCCTGTCAAGTTTTGTGAGGTTGCCGCCTGCGCACCTCAGCCAAGGGCCTTAACATCACCCACATCGCATCATACATCAAGCCTCACCCTGTTTTGAAGAGAATCGCCTTGTCCAAGAAGCTGAGAAATGGCAGAGGAGGAAGGAAAGTGTACAGCATCCCGACCAACAATTGTGCTCTTGCAACAACTACCTGTCACATATGTGTAAAAACCTGTAAAGCACGAATTGGACTCCTCAGCTCATCTCAAGTCTCATCAATGACTTTTCTCCCTGGCAGACATCAGCCTCATATTGGGGCATAGCCGACGACACATCTACTATGGGATTTTTAGAGGCACAATACAAAATTGCCAACCATAAAAGGTCAAAAATTATTTGCCCCCCCCCACCCCCCCAATCATGAAAATGGCTTTAAAATTGTCAGATTAAAAAATAATAATTCCCTGAGTTGTTGATCTGTCTATTGTTTAAATTGGCCCAATTTGTGTGTGAACAATTCAGGTTGAAAATTCAAACAAAACTGTTCATGCCCCAAAATGGAGGGCTACACACTTCTCAGGCCAGACTGTTTGTACTGTGAGGTTTTCTGACCTCTTATGGAGGGGCAACTGCCATTCTATCCTCCTTTACTCTCCTTCCCCTATCACTCTCCCTATATTCTCCCAGATCCTCTCCCCTGCCCACATCACTCTTCCCTCATCCCACTTTCTCATTCACTCCTGAGCAGTATCCTGCCCCCTCTTCCTCCTTGCCCCCTCTGCATTCTCCTGCCCCTCCCATTCTTCCTCCCATTCTTCTCAGTCTCTGACATCAAGCAATCACCCTATCCTCAAAGACATCCTCCTTATCCCTACACCCATCACCACTGTCCTCCCAATCTCCCGTCCTGCCTTCAATTTTCCCCTAGTTTCCCTATCCCGAGTCACCTGCTTTCTCCCAGAGTCATCCTTCCTTCTGCAGTCTCATGAATTCTCCTAATTCCCAGTCTCAACCTCTGTATCCCTCTCTTTCCTCCCTGTCTGTTCACCTGGCCTTAAATGGTGAATAGTGAGTGGCCATCTTAGTAGAGGGCATCCTCACTTCAGTCCCACTGGGAACAATAAGATTTCCATCTTTTCTAGGGGCAGCTTTGCTTCCAAAGAATGTTAGGAAATGGTAGCCATCTTGGTTGAGGGTAGCTTGAAGCTTCAGTTTCATTGATAACATTTTGGTTGACATAAAATTGTGGGATAGCTCTTACACCATACACATGCTTCTTTCTGTGGGTGCAGCTGTGTCTAGAATTTTAAGTCCATTGTGAATTCGTTTTATTGTTTGTGATCCAGTCCGTCCATGCAAATGCCTGGATGTATTTATGGATGAATATAACAAAACACTTTATTTTACAGATGGTGTCATCGTCCCCTTCAAGCCATACAAGAGAGCACAGAAAAGATTCAGCCTTCCTGCCCCAAGGCACAGCTGTTGTATTTTCTAATCCCTTCCCCTCTCAGTGGTATGTTCTATAGAAAGGAAGGTTGGGAAAGGAGAGAGGACATCTTGCAGTGGACATTTTGGTTTGGAGAAGAGACAGTGCTAAGAAGGTGAGATAATTGAACATGGACAGGAGCTGGGCTGAGTTGCCCACTGATTTCTGTGTGGCTCCTTAAGATTCTTGGTGCTGGACTGATTTCTGCCGTAACAGTGCCCAGGCTATAGTCTTCCCAGATCTCACAAAGGTGTTGGGAAAGAGAGCAAAATAGAGTTATCCTGCCAAGCAACTCGATGAAGTGTAGTCACGTCTGTCTTAGCCACTCCACCATTTCTAGGAGCTCTGCCATATATTTACTTGGACTGTGGACATTTCAGCTTGGACTTCACCATCCCCAGGGATTCTCATGGTAATTTTTTGAAGTCAGATAGGAATAAAGCTATTCCTGTAGATAAAGAAATTGAATAGGTAAGTCTGAATGTGCATAACTAATTGTAGGTATGTATCAAGAACACAGCTAGAATGTGGGTGGTCAGACCTAATGGTCAGAGCAATGGGCTGGCCAAGCCTGGAGGTTAGAGTGGAGTGGTACTGAGCTACAGTCCAGAATCAGGGCCATGGGACACCCAAGGGCATAGTTGAGAGCAGAGCCAAGGGTCTGAGCCAAAGGATGAGATGGAGACATGGTTGGGAAGCAGAGCCAGGGTCAGAGCTGGGGTGCCAAGGACAGAGAAGGTCAGGAACTGAAGTGGGCACAAGAGCAGACTGGGCTGGAGCAGGCATGGGCTGGAGAACGCACAGGAAACAGGATCAAGTGCAGCTGCATTGTGGAATATGTTGAGCAGTCAAGGAGCACGGGCTGCTGCTGGGTCAAGTAGTAGCTTAGCTCTGCCCCTCCATCAGTCAGGAAGTGCAGTCAATCAGGCATCACTGCCAGGATCAGCTATGCCCAATGTGTTGCTAGGAAACTGACCGTGCTGCAGCATGTTTCCATACCCATATCAATCCTTCCATTTTTCCTCCAGTTTAAATACAGGGCCATCTAGTGGGACCCTTAATTATGATATCTGTTTGCACCCAGGATTTTGAAAAAAAAAATCTAAACTCTACCTACAACACTGGAAAATGTCTAGCCTCGTCATCCCAGTGTTGTTTGGTAATGGAAGGAGGATCTAGATCAGAAGAACCAACTGCTATGAGTGAGAGCAGCCTGATACTCCACATCCTTGCATGTTGTATGATTATCCATACCATGGCAAAGTGGCTGTAAAATATCACCAAATCAGAATGCTAGCATTTTACACTAACCTGGCCCAATTATAAATGATTAGACAAGACTAAAGGCAATGGAGAACTAAAGTCTCAGATGTATAGTTTGGATCCAGGCCTCCTAGCATTTGTGTCAGCTGCTTGTCTGGCTAAAGGTCAGGCAAACACCAATCAAGTCTGTTCTCCTTTACTACCGAATCTAAATGCAGCCACAAAGTAATGCTGGAATTAGAAGCAGATGAAAAATAGAAACATAAAGCCTGCCTGTCAGAGGGTAGATAGCCCTCTGAAGGGGGGCAGGTACTCAGCTTACCTCTGAAAGGCTCCACAAGGGGGAATGAGGCAACTCAGGTTCACCGGGAATACGGGAATAGCCAACTCACTGAGTAATTGGGAGGCAGTTAACTAGGCAGGGAAGCACCTGGGCATGATAAAAGACTAAGGACTTCAGTTAGAGACTCCTAAGGAGAAAGGAAGCTCCAGAGCAGGGAGCCTGAGTCAAGCAGAAACTGCTCCCAGGGCAGGAAGTTTGGAGTAAGCAGAAGGCAAGCTCTTAGCACAGATCACCTAAAAGAGGGAATCGTGGAAATGCAGAGCTCACTTGGGGAGCCCATGAGGCCACGGAGCCTGGAAGAAGAGCTTCAGTAAAGGGGAGGATTCTAGCAGAAGAGTCAGCCCAGAGGGCCCCACTTAGTATTTGGGGCAGCCTCTGATAGACCTCCATGGGCCCTGACGTTCCAGCCAGGCAGCATTAGAAGACCTGAGGTGAGAGCAACCAGATGAATTGCCTGGCTGGAGGTGGCTACTGAACTCAAGGCAGGTGACAGACAGACTGGGACTGAGTGAGTCCCTCAACTAAGAAGCTGAGGTAGAGATAGAAAGCTGCCATGTATGCCTGTGGGAGACTTTCTGTTAAATAAAAGAAGCCCTATGGGGATGGTGCTCTTTAATACCCAAAGCTGGTCATGATTTGTTTATACTCCAGGCGGAGTGTCATTGAGGCAGGACTCATCTGCAGTGCCACACCTGATGCCAGGGAGGCATGCTAGGGTGACCACCCATGTGTTCATGTTGCCTCTGATCCTATAAAAGTTGATGGATGTTTTGCAATTGACTTCAATAGGAACAGGAACAGGCCTACCATTACTCCATGTGTGTGTTAAAGGGGACATCTTTGTACTGCATGACGTCTTTTCTCTTTCTTGAGAGCGTTTCTTGTCTTTGATGCTGAATATCTCTTTTATCTTTTGGATTTTTGACTCCTTAAATTGAGTCTTCAAATATGCTTCAGCTTGCTCATGGTTCCTTTGCTCAGGTTTAGAAATCTTTTATTTAAGATTCTGCCACTATGTGTCTATATATCCAATAGTATGATCGGACAGAACACAACTTTCACTGAACACCAAAGTCACAGCATATCTAAAAGAAAACAACACCATTTATTATCTTATCAGACATTAAAGATAGATACATATTTATCGTAAAAAAAAATCTGACTACTGCAAAAGAAGCCTTTGAATACTAACAAAGTCCCATAAAAATATTTGGGTCAATGGCAACATCAGCAAATGTTAGCATGGATGACCAGCTGTTATCTGACTGTACAATCCAGTAATTAGATGGTAACTAGGCACACAAATCTGGGTGTTTTTGCACATGCAACTGCACTCAGAGTTGAATGAAATATCTGGCTCTAGATTCATTGAATTGTTATTTTTGCATGTTTATTAGAATTTGTTACTCATTTGCCTATTGTATAGTGTTTATGATAGACATACTCCACGCTCTGAAAAATTAATTAGTATGTTTCAATATATAACTGTATTACTATTGGAGCCAAACTTCTGAATCTTTCTGGTTCACGGTTTACCTATTGTGAACACACATTGCTACAGACAAGAAACGTAGGGCTTGTCAATGACTGAAAGCAGCAAGTGTCTGTGGGATGAGACAGCAAATTTCTGTCTTTCAGCACCGCATAAGTCAAATGTTGACCATGCAGATCACATGGCTACTTACATGATAGGTGAGTAAATCCTGATTTTTATCTTAATTGAAGTCAATATCAGAATATCATTAGTGGAAATAAAGTTTATAATTGCTAAACTGCATATTGTGTTATCACCATTCCAAGTGAAGCTGATAGCAACTGCTTGTGATACTACTGAATAGTAGTAAGGTTCTGTCTGTATTTTAAGTCAGTGTTACATGGTTCAGCATGAACCTGCCAATGGTCAGATTTAATTTACTCACTTTCCTTTTCTAAAATAAAACAATTTAATATTTAGTAATCTTGTTAAACGTAATATTTTAAGGGCCCGGTCCTACGAACACACATGAGTCCTTTACTCATGTGAGCAGTCCCATTTAAGGCCATGGGTCTGTGGATGTGAATAAAGTTACTTAAGTGCACAAATATTTGCAGGATCAGGCCCTTAAAAAGGTCTCTGCTCTTTTTCAAAGTTCTTTGAGGGGTTTTACTTGAATAATTTCCTCCTCCCCCCCCCCCCCCCCCATGCACTGAACACTGAATTCACCTAGGTGCAGCGGCCAGAGCAAGGTCATGAACCACTGAAGTCCAGCTGACATGATTCACTGTCCTCATGCTATCCCTATGCACAGGGGTGAATTTCACCCTGTTCCAATGCAGATTCTCCACCCCATCCCCAGAGTACAATACTGATTTTGCATAAGCAAGATGGAGGGGCCTGCGTTCCCTCACTATTCTCTCTAAATTACTTGAAAACCTGAAGTATGTAGGGCATAAACAGACCAAAAGGGTATCAATAATGTTTAAGCTTCTACTGGGTAAGCAAATCCTGCCATCCCATTATGTTCAGGTGCACACTTCTCACAAGATAAAGGCATAAGTCAAATTTTCTGTTCCTGTGATAGAGTAATGTTTCCTTAATGGTACTATGGAACAACATTAGACAGGTTTGTCTGCACCTCCCAGGAGGTTATACAATATAGACAGAGTTTCTTGCCATAAAGTCTCCATAATGTTTAAAACTTGTAGAGTTTTCAGTACTAATACTAGCCTATATATAGTGATTTTTACCCCATTACAGACTGATAATGAGTGAATGTTCATGTGGTCTGTTACACAACACTAAGCTCTTATTTCACTGTCTGCAGTTATGTTCAGTAAGTACAATATGAACATCATCTCAATTAACAGAGTACCTTTAGGGCTTTTCTTAGCCAACTATTCTAGCATGCTTGTCCATACTGTCATCAGCACCTAATCAACTAATGATGGCTGAAAATGAGGAAGGCCAATCCCAATAAATCCAAAGGATAGTAATTTTTCTTTTTTAATGCCCTTCTCCCTCCTTCTTCCTTCTTCCTACGGCACATTGCAGTAAATTAATGTCATAGTGGTTATTACAGTAGCGCTGCTATGGCAAGTATTCAAGCAACGATCCTAGAATATTTTACCTCAGCATTTATTTGTCCATAAAATAAAATAGGATTTATTACAGTACTCTCTAGTTTGAGGACTGCATGGACAGCATCTGTGACAACTCCTTATCTCCTCTACAGGTAGAGATATAGGGATGTTTCCATGTAACTAAAGAAAAAAAAAAAGAACATAGAAGTCCGTCAACTAGGCAACAATAGTGTAATACAGCCTAGCAAAAAAAAAACCCACGGCAAACTTTTATGTCTAATGTGAACCCTGAAAAAAATCATTCAGTAATGTTGCCCTTAAAGAGCCTCAGACAATTAAAAGGATTTTCACTGCTTCCAAGATTGCTGTATCCAAATCAGATATAGGATTTTGAGATACACAGATGGAAAGATAATTGTGACAAATTTATTATTGCAAGCCCTTTTCAGAGAGGGCATTCAGAAAGGAGCATCAAATGAATGAAAGGTACGGAGCAATAAAATTCTAGATGGGTTTTGATGAGTATTGTTCATTTTTTAAAAATAAATATCTCTAACTATGTGGAAGTCTCTACCTTAAGGAATGAGCTCCCGAATTATATTTCACTGGTTCTGAAGTGAATCACTTGGCGTTTTGACTGCTGGCTTAAGAATATTCATATTTTCAATCGCATGTAAATTTCAGTGTGTCATTAAAATCTGAGCTCTATAATTAGGTCTCTCTTGATAGATATGGATGTAGTTTCTATAAAGTATGAGTGTGTAAGCCTCTCTAGGGAGCTGCAAGACCAGCCTTACAGGGTTTCCTCTTTCCGTTGCACGGTTTTGTTCTTATCTCTGGCAAGTACAGCCAACCACTGGTTTTTTAGGTTACAGTAAGATCCCAGTGGCAACTGTGAAAGACTACAGAGTATTTATTAGTCTTTGCTAACATACGGTAGTTAGAGCTGATTTTTTCTTCAGAGGCTCTGCATCTTTTTACAGACACACACCCCACTTCACTTACCATTTCAATTACATGTATACTCTCTCAATATTTTAATTCCATAATTTATTCTCCAATTTCCAATTATGTTTCTGATTTTTTTAAATGGTTTTGGCAATATAAACAGACGTTGCTTACCATGTGAAATATGTACCTTAAATTCTAGCATTGTTTTTAGAAAAAGGCTACTTTAGACTAAATATTATTTCTTGAGATGAAACTGAAATGTTTGTAGCTCCATTCCTGCCTCTTACTTGTAAACACCACAAAGTACAAGTACAAAAGCAAAAGTGGCTTATTACAGGACATTTGCATTTGAGTCTGTTCATTTGTTCAGAAGGCCTTGTACTGCTGCATGGTATTCAGGAAATATTTTCCTGAATATAAGCAAGCCACTATAGTGTGTCCTGGCCACTTAAAGGTTTTCCTGAATGTGGTTTCTGCTTAGGTATAACAAAATATCTGATAATGAAGATAGAAAGCCAATAAAGAGAAAAAATATAAAGAATTGCTTAGAATGAATTCTGTATGTAATTACTTGCATTTTTGCTAACTACTGTATAAACAACACTTTTAACAAGGCAAATTGGAAACTTGAAGACAAATCTGCTTAGGGATATAGCTTCAATTTATTACACAATGATAACTGAAAACTTTGTTTCTGCTGCGCTGCAGTCAATTTCCACTGAGCTCAAACTCTGAATGTGTGATTAATCATATGAGTGCTAGGGTTGCCAATAAATACCAAAACCTTAAAACTATAACAACTTGCTCATTTTGTGCGGTCATTCCAAATAGCTAAACAACCAGAAATTGTCAATGTGCACCAAGATCAATGCTCTGGGGTCTCTACATAAGATTGATTTAGCTCTCTGAGGATTTCATCTCGCTCATCAACAAAAACACTTTGTCCTCCCTAAATAATCCAATCGAATGCCATCCTCCTGTGGAGCAGCAAGAGATCTAAATTGTTCGGATTAATCTCTGCTTTGAGGTGGCCTAGGAGGTCCCTGTTGAGTGCTATAACTTTGTCAAATATAGCCCAAAGGGAAAACAACTGCCGTTTGATCAGTATTGGGGAAAATGAAGCAGAGAGTCTAAAAATGCCCTGGTTTAAAAGGAAGAAATTTGTGAGAAGAAAACATATTTTAAAGCTATCATATATAATGTAAAACATAATCATTGCTTAGGCATTTCTTCTTTTCAAGGCCTAAAAGCTCCTCTTCCCTAAAGAAGGCAGAGGAGAACAGAAGCCAGAGCAACTGGGTGAGAGGGAGGTGTAGAAAGGGAACAATAGCAGCCCACTAACCCCTCCATCCCTATCCCACCGGGCTGGCATTGCAGAGGGTAGGAGAAAGCATCCTGGCAGTGAGTCTGAGGGAGTCCTTTTAAGGACCATTTATCTGTAAGCAGGATTTCATGCAGATATAATCAGCAGCACTGACTCTCATTCTCTGCCTTGCACCCCTTTCAGAAGGAAGGCGTGCATGTCCACAAAGGGGAGGAGAGCCAATGGAAGCATTGTTTCCAAGAAAGCTATGCTACCACTGGAACAGGTTGGGGGAAGTCATTACAATAAAGAGACCAGCACACCATGGACTGCAGATGTCATTCCATAGCCCTGAGGCTGCCATAGCATACAAAAATCTTTCCCCTGAGAGGTGTAGTCTAAGGAACTTCACAAGGTGAATCGCCTGGGAATGTGCTGGCCTTCTCTAATAAATTTCCAAAGGACACTAGTATATAACCCCAAGTTCTTAATGAAGCCTGATGTGTTTGCTATCGTTACAGTACTATTAAGCAGACCAAGTACAGTCTCAAACACACTCAGAATTTGATAGCTTCCCTTTTAAAAACCTTTTTTTAAATTGTAAGTTTAGCCGTTTTGAAGGTGCTGGACTGACAGCCATGTAATTGCTACCTTAGGCGTAGTTTGACTTCTGTATTTGCGGGGACAGCTCCAGTTAGGCCAATGGGGCCATGCATGGAGGGAGGGGTCAAATTCTGCACCTGCCTGAGGTTTGCATTTTGGGGCGGAGGGGAATGCCTTTTGCCTCCCCACAAACTACACCCACTACTGCTTCCTCTGTTCACCCAGCAACCACAGCATGGGAATGGAAGTGCAAACTTCCCATATTGTCCCACAAATGTGCCTACACACACCGATCTGAGGGGAGACCAGTGGATTGTTCAATCTCTGTGGACCTTTTAGGCCATGAATTTTTTGCTGAGATTGCCAAAAAGGTAAGTGCCAATAGCAGTGGGTTGTGTGTGAAGTGAATATTTGTCATTGGAGAACTGGACTGGGGGTACTAAACCCATTTCATTACCCATTGGCCACCAATCAGCCATCATTGGCTACTGATCAGGGCTGATGATAATTGATGCTTTAATAATCCACTCCTGAAACAGTGTAGAATCCAGGCCCGTAGACAATTTCTGATTAAGATATGGATACCTTGCCCTCAAAGATCAAAACCTACTAGCAGTAATTTGCCCTGAAGGAACTGAACAATCCTCCGTAACAAATAGATTCCAGAAAATATAAATATACTGACAGACTCCATGCTCACAGTCTTATCTATTCCACGCTCAACATGTAAACTCCAGTTTGAAAGAATAGGTTGTCTTACGGCAAAGACGTCTCCCTTTTACAGATATCACTATACGTTTAGCTCTGATGTGAACAATATTTTTCACTCAAATAAAGCAAAAAATTATACTGCATAAATATTGGAAAGGTAGAAAAATTCGGAGGGAAGGAAATTATCACTTTATTATCCTGGAGCCTAAAAATAGATTGAAAGGGGCTTGCCTACCACTCTCAAGAGTACATATAGATTTCTTGCTGACATTCGATTCTCTGAATTGAATGTCAGACTCACTGAGAACAGTTTAAAAAAAAAGCTATACTGTTATCATTATTAGAAGGGCAAGAAGAATGAAATATCATGATTATCATTAGAAAAACCTGTAAAACATATTTGTACATTATCTTGGGGCAAATACAAGTGTCACATGTTAACAATTGTTAGACAACGAATACAATGATATATTGTTATGCCCCTAGGGCCCAATCTACAAAAGTAAGAAGACAGTGTGCAGTGCGCATGCACATTCAAAATTCACAATTTCATTGCAAGACAGAGAGCAAGTCTGTTTGAATCTCACCTACATACAGAAGAATGAAATAAAGTGTATGTTATATGTGCTTCCATATGAGGGGGGTCTGTAAGTCCATTAGCAGATTTAACAAGGCTAGGGAACCCCCACCCCCACCCCTTTTTTTTTTTTTTACAATAGCCAAATAAATAAAAATCCTGTAAGTATTTGATTTTAAAGATTATTTTTTCTAAAGTGGAAGAGAAAAGGAAAATGGGGAATAGGCACCCATAAAGTTAAGGAAGCCCATTCATATAATAGTTGCCATGTAACGAACTCAAAAGCCATATAAGCTGCTAGCATAACGGGTGGAAACATCTGCCAAGCAGCCAGATGGTACTGCTGGAAAAATATTTCACAGGCATCATATTTGAGTCCTGTGATTACAATACAGGGAGAAAAACAGTATGAGATGATGACATAAGTGGTATCTATATACATTTTACCCCCGTCTTTTTATTTTGGACAAATTAAAGCTGTGATCCTGCAAACACTTACGCATGTGTTTAACTTTACACAGATTAAACCCATTTAGGGATTACTAGAGAGCAAGAGGTATGAATGTATACAAGTGCTGAAAGGATTGGGGCCTAAAAAAGGAGGGTTAAGCTGCTGGCTTTATTTCTAAAATAAATGATGCAAAAATTATTTGAAGAAAAGATTACACTATAAAGAAAAATTCAAGAATGTTAGTTGTGAAAATGCTTCTTACATTTTTCAGTGTGCTAAAGGATGAGCGTGTCATACTTGACTGTGCTTTTGACGAATCATGTCAACAAGAAACAAAGGTTCAAAGCTTGAGTGGAATATCAGTACTGGTGAGTGATTTGTGTTAGTACAGGTACATTTATAGTGACCCAGAGCTAAGTTGTACTATTTAGGTACAGCACAGAGTACGAAGAAGGAGCAGGGAGTTGGAGATATTCTGCCTCAAGAAGACACAGCTTTGCCCATGGCTCCGTGGTTGTGCTGGTGAGGGGGCACTCTGACATTGCTTTTCAAGGTGCAGAATGCTCCCTCACCCCCTCCCTCCCCCGCCTGCTCAGCCGGCTCAGCTGGTCAGTTTGAGGGGAGAGGGGCAGAGCTATGTCTCCACCACTCCCCACCCTCTGGCTGCTCATTTGTTCCCAAGGAAAACATCTGGGGCACACTCTGAGCACAGAGGCCTTCATGCGGCCTGCAGAGTGCGTGTGGCGGGAACCCTTACTCCCTCTCATTCCTTTGGAAAGACCTGAGTTCAGTTTAGCCCAAACAGAGAGAACAGATTCTGCCATAATAGTACTCTGGGCTAGTGTCTGCACTCTTGCTCGTGATGAGTAGTTCCTTTCTCAAGTAGCCTTGCTGAGGGACGATGGCAGAGTCCATCCCTTAATGTGTGTAAAATACTTGGTGCTCCTGACAATAGGCAAATATTGCTCTATCCATTTTTCAGGTGGTCAGGCTGAGAGCTGATGGGTTAGATTGTACCATTGCGTTAGACTAGTGCTAATCACATGTCTTCTCCAGGGAGAAGTGTGGAGGAGAGAACCATGGCCTGGCCTCCCCACTACCTCTTTTGGGCAGTATGCTCCCCCTACAGGTGCAAGGTGGGAGCAGTTTGCTCCCTCCTGAATACAGTTGTCCCTTGCCCGTATCAGGCAATACACTCCATATGGCCTCCCTCATCCAGACCTCTGCAAGAGCCAGCCACAGTCTGGCCCTAAATTAAGTACCCAAGGTCACAGTGAATCAGTGGCAGAATCAGGAATTCTAGTCCACTGCCCTAACAACCAGACATCATCTCCCTGACGGCCAATTCCTGCTCGACTTACTCATACAAATAACCTTATTAATTTGAACAAGCAAGCAAGATTTGGTCCTGAATAAAAGGGGAGCAAGAGGCTACCCCAAACCCTCCATCATACTGTCATAGAATTCCTGATAAACCATTTTTGAGTCATTGCATTGATTTTTCTTTCTCTGAGATGGTGTTCGTTTTTGGAGTAGCTGTGAAGTTTTCCAAATAGCTTTCATGCTTATTACCACTAAAAATAACATTTCTATGATGGAAAGTGGCTAGGAACATAAATTAGAGCTCCAATCGTGGGCCACCTTGTTTCTGTATTTTGCTGTACATTTCCCTTTATCACATGCAGTCATAATGTTCTTCCATTCATTTTCCAATATGCAAAGTGACAATGGTAGGCCTTGATCCTACAGTAGGTCCATGTAGGTACCAGAGGCTGTGCACGTAGGATCAGGGATTTAAAATTTAAAGTACGGGGTTGTGGAAGGAGTTACATGCAGTCAGAACATTTTGCCACCTGAAGTTATTTGGAAACTCATGCTATAAGAATCGGTTTTGAGTATTACATTTTAAATATTTTTTAAAACTGCTAATGGACAGTTCAAGTGCCAGAGATATGAGCCCCACAATTGTTTGTGCAATTCTTAAGAACTTTTCTTTATTGGTATGGTAGCAAGGAGATTTGCACCAGTGATTGGAATGTTTCTCTTCTATTGTCTTTGGGTACTTTTTAGACTTCCTCAGGATATGTGGTGTGTACATTAAAGTTGTGAAAACATAGTAACACTTTATATTAAGGTGATAGTTATAAATATTTTATTATTTATTAAATTATATGGCATTTTATAACATGCTTGTAAAAAAAATTTCACAGTATGCATTAAACCAGTGCCCAAACTATTTGTACAATACTTATATCCTTAAAATATTATTGTAACACCTTATCATACTGCTGCAGCAGCATCTTTTAAGCATTTATTGGGGATGCATTTTATAACATGTCTTACAATAAGTTATTAAGGGATGTAGTGGCACCAACTAATCATTTCATAAATATGAATAAACCATTTATACGTGGCACCTTAATTTAAAGTGCTACTGGAAACTTACATAAAATGTTTTGAACAGCTGACACGCTATAATGGTGCTTCCTGGACTGCCAAAGTGGTGTAAACTGTAGGTATATTGTCAGAGCCTCACGTGGAGCTATAGCCATACCACTCTTACTGACATAGATGGAAGTCACATTGCAAAATTCAGAGCAGGCACCTTGAAAATCTATCCCATTGCGGATTATGAGGGCATGTACAGAAGGCTGGAGGGTTTTGGAGACCACTAACATATAAACCTATTATTACCATCTTCACAAAATAAAATAAAATAAAATAAGACAAAGCAAAAAGATGGGAACACAAAGTCTGATTTGCTTTTAGCAATGATTCAACTCATGTATAAGAAAATATTGGTAAGAACTAAGTAGTATGTATTTAGCACCTTACTCAGATGATAAAAAGATAATGCAAGATGATCAAAATTCAAAGCCGGCAAGGAGATAAAGAAGTGAATCTTTAATCCAAAGAGAAAGCATATGTACTGTCAAAATAAAACTGAGAGATTTAAAGTGTAAATAGTACGATTAGAAACAAAACTCTACAATAGTATTTAGAACCATTTTAAAAACCCGTAAAAGATAATGTCAGATAATCAAAATTTATGTAAAAAACACTGCTACAACTCTTGCTGTTGGCTGCAGTCTAATATGAGCATTTAAAGAAAGGCCAAAAAAATGAAGTCACACCTTATTTTTTTTCCAGTAGGTATAGATTTTATTTGACCTATTGCTTTTAAAATAGAATACCTTAAAAAGCACACTTTACATGATAAAACTCAAAGACAAAAGAGGGGAGAATGCAAATCAATACTACATTACATGTATGTTGCTCCATTTGGCAAAACCAAATGAGATCTTTTCATCTCCTTACTGTAGAACAAAAACAGAGCAATATTATGAAATTTTGCAGGGCTTTATTTCTAGGCATCTTTTGTGTCCAGTCTTTTAAACTCAGGTTTTTCTGCCTTTTTTACTGACAAGCCCACAATTTTCAGAAAAGAAAGCTAGCATTAATTAAGACAGTGCCAGCTGTAATTTTCTTGGGAAGTAAATTTCTGCACAACTAAAGGTTACAGAGACCTTTTCACTGTCAAAATTTACTACAGCCTGTGAATGTTAATGTTTCTAATGAAGACATGTTCTCTGTCCCTGAACTTAAAAGTACCCTGAGAAGAAGGCAAAGAGAAAAAAATCTCTATTTGACGAATGTATCTAGAGTCTGTGCATTAATTCAGGGTTATGCCTGCTGGTGCATATTGTAATTATAGTGTTTGGATAGCCTTGTTTTCTAAACAAGGAATATTGCTATAAATTGGCAATTTTGCATGAGGAGTAGGCTTGTAGTAGGTGCCTTATGTTACAAATAAGACAGTGATATAATAAGTATTTAAACCACAAGACTTGGGGATGTTCTAAACTAACTCTGTAAAGGAAATGTAATATAGAATACAGAATGAAAAAGGTACTTTTCTTTAGTCGCTTTATAGTCATCCAACAGAGAAGCACAGTAGTAATTTGTATTTCTAATGATGAAATTTCTCAGCATTTTAACTTAAACCAGTCTTCTGTTGTGCTTTCCTACCAGTTCAGAGTTGATTATATAGTTTTTGCTGTTCAGTTCTGGGGAACCTTTTTTCCCACCTCTATTATACTGATGGATTCTATTTACTGCCATACAAAACTGCAAATAAAAAGAAAAATTGGACATTGCTGAAAAGTTATTCATTTTCAGGTTTTAGAGCTGCCATGTATTTTATGGGACATTTTATTGTTCCTTTCTTTGTTGATTTTATTTTAAAAGCTGAATGATAAGCAAGTTCCCGATTACATTTACACAAGTACGGTTTACACACAAGAAAAAATCTGACCATTTCATGATTGTTTGGGTTAAACTGTAAAATCAACAAAAAGCAGATTCTGCAACTTATTAAAAGTATGTCCATAGGGATATGCAGTTCATATCCATGTATAATGGGGAATGTAGTAAATCATCAATATTTCTGTTTTTAAAATGGGACATTAGATGTTAAGCTGATTTCTTCCACTTCAGAAAATGCAAGTTGATTTTTTTTTTTTTTCAGTTTCAAGGCTCTAAGAACTTAGATTTTTGGAGACACTGAGGTTTCATGACTGTCTAGAAATGAACCAGCATCTACAATTCCTGGGGAGAGGGCATTAAGAATCACAGCATCACAAGTGGATATAGAGGCTCTGTCCAAAGAGCAGCGGAACTTCACATGTTTGTCATTCTTTGCAGTAGTGGGAGATTTGAAAACTTAGTTCCATAGCACTTCCTATGCAGTCGATTTGTACATCAGCTGCAGTGGTGAAGGTTGGCTTTTCATTCTGTCTATCGGCATTAGGGAATACAATAGACCACTGGGACAAAAAATTAAGAAATCAACGTCTCTGTAAATATCTGTATGGACATTAGGATTATCTATTAAAAATCACAGCTATCTTATACCAGTAGAGATCAGATATCATTATCCCTCCAATCCCTTCCATAACATGCAAATTGGATTTCATTTTGACTCTCCCTCCCAGCCCCACACACTACTGCCATATACCCTTCAAGATATCTCAAAAGTAAATATTTCATGTCTTCATCAATTTAATCTGCTGCATGGTCAGCAGTTCTGAACAATTACTTTTTATAAGTATGTTGGCTAATGAGTCAACATATTAGATATTGTAATCCTGGATAGTATGGCTTAGTTAATAGACTTTAACAGAGTGCAGCAGAATGAGATGATAGCAATGCAAAACTAGGAGAATGCTATATAAGGGTAACAGACACCCTAAAGGATTATTTGGCAAACAATATTTTGCTGAGAGGAAAGCATGGCTGACTACGTATGAAGATTACATTTGTGCATAACTTGGTGTGCTATGAAGTTCCCAAGAAATTTTAGAGCTTTAATTTCAGGGTTGTCTACACACAAATTTGCACCTATTTAGTTATACTGGCACTGAATTTGAGTGTCTTATTTCTGTTTAGTTTAAACCTGTTCCTACCTGACTTGCACTAAATCCAAATAAACCTTGCTTAAACCAAAACAAGTATGTCCACACAGCTCTTTGCATCCATTTCACTGAATCAGTTTAAAATTGCACCCTTAGTTAAGCCAGTGCAATTCAGTGTGTAGAAAAAGGCCTTAGACTTGGTATTGTGCATTCATGTAAGTATAAGTAAAGCTGGCCATGCAGTTTGTGAGCAGTTCTGAATTCAATACGTTCAGGAGGTGTGTTAAGTCCCAATCAGGGCAGAGAGCTATATGCTCTTCCACACTGTGAGCAAAGCTTGTACATAGATGAACATTGCCCATGTGAAAATCATGTTTGGAAACATGAGCTGGAGGAAGTGTTTGGAGAGCTCTGCCATAGATCATGTTACTAAGGAAACAGATTCCTTTGTCTATACATGTTCTAAGCAGCTATCTTGTGACCACGTCTCACGTCTCAGCATAGGATCTAAAGAAAGAAGCATAAAAGACTCAGAAAAAAATTGACTAAAGATCAGTAAAAACCAAGAGAAAATCTGGAGCATTAAAAAATAATTTTAAATGGTGTGAGTTTAATGCAGAACAATAGGAATGTTAGGGCCTGCCCTAGTTATTCATCTTCAGGTTACAGAACAAGATGTTGAGGGTATTTCTGCTTTGTTTTCCTCCTTACTTTCACTTTTGGTCCTTTATTAAAGAAGGATTCAAAAGTTTTATTTACATTTCATTTTAATTTAGTGAATTTTCTTGGTTACTGTGCCATATAAGGTCCACCTCCCCAAGCCTTTCTTTAACTTAACTCTGTGATCACACTGAAATGCACCCGTGGGAACTGACTAGAGACAGACAAGGGAACTTTGTCTGGACATTTTTTAATATTTAGTTGAACTTAATATCACTTTTCTCTCTCTTTGTTACTTGGGAGATTTCTTAGAGAGGGGACAAAATATTTTATTTTAATTCATGCAAGTATATCAGGGATACTATCATTTACAGATCAGAGAATCTTTGATAAGATAATTCCCTGCTGTTTTTTTCTCTCAGCTGCCCTCAAAAATAGAGAAGGGAAAACAGGAGAAGAGAAAAAGGAAAAAAATATGAACCATCCATCCTGGTTTTCTTTCTAGATCTCTGACTCTTCAACCTAGTTGCAAAGTGGCATGATTTCTTGTGTGCTATAATTAGGACTGGTAAGTGATACTGGGCTAGTGGTAGGTGGTAAGTACAGTACAGATGGTGTGCCAAACAGACCAAGTCCTAGTGATTGGGAGATATGAAAAACTGGTATAGAAGGTCAGTGAAATATAGAATTTCTTTGAGTCCACGGAAAAGGAAAGGCAGCGGAACTTACATGAAAGGGCAACACTGTAGATGCTACAATGAGCAATGGCTGGAACTTAAAAAAAAAAAGTTTAAAAGTCAAATCAGGTCCAAAAGTTTTGATGTGAAACTAAACTTATTCATGCCCCTTTTGGGTGATGGTTCTAGTTGGCTCATATTTTTAGTATACCAGCTTGCCCATCTCTAGCCCCAGGCATGTTTTTAAAAGTGGTAGTTGTATAAAAACAACGAGGAGTCTGGTGGCACCTTAAAGACTAACAGATTTATTTGGGCATAAGCTTTCATGGGTAAAAAAACCCACTTCTTCAGATGCATGGAGCGTAAATATATATTGGCACATGAAGAGAAGGGAGTTACCTTACAAGTGAAGAACCAATGTTGAAGGCCAATTCAGTCAGAGTGAAAAAAACTTCAAAAACAGACTTCAAAGAGAAACTGCAGAGCTACAATTCATTTGCAAACTTAACACCATCCATTTGGGCTTAAATAGGGACTGGGAGTGGCTGGCTCACTACAAAAGCAAATTTCCCTCTCTTGGTATTGACACCTCTTCATCAATTACTGGGAGTAGACCACATCCACCCTTGTCATAAATATAAAGGGAAGGGTAACAACCTTTATGTATGCAGTAATATAAAATCCCTCTTGGCCAGAGGTACAGAATCACTTACCTGTAAGGGGTTAATCAGTTCAATTAACCTAGTTGGCCCCTGACCAGACGGACCAATGGGGAAAGAAGATACTTTCAAATTGGGGGGGGGGGGGAGGCTTTGTTTGTTCTCTTGTGTGTGTGCTCCCTCTTGAGACAAAGAGAGAGACCAAGCAGGTAATCCAGCCCCTACTGAAATGATACATCTAAAATTACAGAAATTGTAAATAATAGCAAGGAAATGCATTCGATTATCTTTTGTTTTAGCTTGTGAATTTTCCCTATGCCAAGAGGGCGGTTTATTCCTGTTTTGTAACTTTAAAGTTGAGCCTAGAGGGGAATCCTCTGTGTTTTAAATCTTTTTATTACCCTGTAAAATTAACTTCCATCCTGATTTTACAGAGGTGCTTCTTTTATTTATTTTTTTATAATAAAGTTCTTCTTTTAAGAACCTGATTGGTCCTTTAGTGTCCTAAAAACCAAGGGTCTGGTCTGTGCTCACCTAGTTAACATATTTGGTTGGTATATTATTCTTGGTGGTGGCAGCAATACCATCCAAGGACAAGGAAACGAATTTGTGCCTTGGGGAAGTTTTAACCTAAGCTGGTGGAATATTAGCTTAGGGGGTCTTTCATGTGGGTCCCCACATCTGTACCCCAGAGTTCAGAATGGGGAGGGAACCCTGACAACTCTACGTTCCACACTGCCGAAGTTTGTCCATGTATTACTTCCTGTATGGTAATGCAGCATTGAAAGAGTGCTAGGATGGCAGTGAAATTTGTGACTATCATCGACTTTATCAAAGGATGACACCTTTGGGGAGCCTACTGCCTTTTGTGATAACTGTATGTGAAGACCCTTTAACATACTGAGAGAATAGAAGGCTATAATGGACAGCTTTAAAAATTATCTGTACATGTCTTGTCCACCATTCAGAGTCTATTCTCAGCAGAAACTTAGTGGGACAGGTGATTTTATTGCCAAGAAAAGTAGCTTTACAACAGCTGAAAGTATTTGAAACCAGACTTTAAAGAAGAAAAACATAATAGTTCCTTACTGATCTTCATTACTTGATACTGAGAGAGGGAGGTAGATGATAAAAGCATTGAGTGAAAGTAAAAGATGAGAGCATGATTCACGAATATGAATGTGGGCAGTGCAAGCTCCCTTGTGACTCAGGGTGAGTATTTTACATGTAATTAAATCCATGGAAGTTTTATGAATCACCTCCTTGGCTATCTAGACTAAGAAACATCCCAGTTTTGGTATTGCCTCTATTCTGTGAGGTCCTCTGCTGTTGATCGCTGGAGTCCAACTCAGACTGGCAGGAGGAGGTGGCACTGCATCTTGGACAGACTAGGTAGTCCTCTTGTTTGAAACTGACAAGATGTATCTGATAGAGTCTGTATTATGGCCCAAGTTCTTTGCTGATGACAAAAGATAGTGACCCATGTATAGTATCTATCTCTGTAGTCAGTGATCAACCCTCCAGATATTAAACATTTCCTTAGGGAACAGTGGTGTACAAGATCTTATATTAGAAGAAGAGCAAACTGTAGGGAAGCTTCCTAAAAATATTTGGGGGACATATAGAGGGAGCCTCAGGCAGTCAGAATGGCTACGCTGAGATGTTAGATCCCTAGTCTGATTATAGTTTCTGGGTGAAAAGAAGTAATAAGCTTACCCACATTGCCCAAGGAATCTGCCTCAAACCTAACTTGAATGGACTACCTCAAGATTGATAGGATATCTCCATGCCCATGCAATACTTGCCCTTTTTGTTGATGCTACCAACAAAATAGTTAGCTATTGCCTGGTGATGTGGTCAGCTGCCCATTACAAATTGTACTAAAACCATCAAAGACTCTACATTTACTTCTAGTTAAAGATTAAATCCAAGAGGGCCATTAGGGACTGCTAAGAAAGTTTAAAACATGAAGCACTGAATGTTTTGGGGGAACACAAAGGAAATAATTGATCGTTAAAAGAAGAACCCAACACAGAGGAAATAGAAGAAGAAGAATTGAACCAAACATTTCTGCATTTACAAGAAAAGAGAGACATTTTCCAGAGAAATTGTTAGGTTCTTTGTTGTGCTGTGGAGTAAATCACATATACCCTAAGTGTGCACTAGTATTTGTGGGTACTGTATATGTGACATAGTTTTGAAAGTATTCCTCTTACTTCTGCTGCACTTGGGCTCTGTATTTTTTTTTTTCATTTTGCTGTTGGATTCTGTTATCAAGCAAGTGAAGATGTCACTGAGACCTGGTCTACACTACAAACTTAGGTTGATGGAAGCTGACTTACTTTGACCTAATAATGTATGTATCTACACTACCAGGTCCCTCCTGCCGACCTAACTCACCTTTAACGTCAACTTAATTACTCCACCTCCCTCCATGAGAGACATAGCACTTAATTCAATCTTGATGGGTTGACAGAGAGGCAGTGTAGATGCAGCATTGTGTAAATCAACTGAATTGGCCTACAGGAGGTGTTCCACGATACTCTGTTGTGACTGCTCTGGAGATCGTTTTCAGCTCTGCTGCTCAGTAGCCAGGGAAATAGGAAACAGCCCCTCCCTTGTTAAAGCCCCAGGAATTTTAAATTCCCATTTCCTGTATGATCAACATGGAGAGCTTGCCAGCCCAGCTGATCATGGTGACTCAATGTCCCAAATGTGCTCCAGCCTGGAGTGCACAGGTGGTGATGAACCTTATTAGTCTGTGGGGAGAAGAGTCTGTGCAGGCACAGCTCCAATCCAACAGAAGAAAAGCTGACACCTACAAAAAGATCGTGCAAGGCCTGGGGGAGACGGGCCACAGCAGGGACATGCAGCAGTGCCACATGAAAATCAAAGAACTCTGGAGGCATAGCAGAAGACAAGGAAGGCGAACAATCATTCTGGTTCTGCACCACAGACATGCTGCTTCTACAATGAGCTGCATACGATTCTTGGTGGCGACCCCACCGCTACCCCCAAACACAGCATGGACACCTCCCAGGAGTCTGAGTCCTGGGCCACCTTAGGCAACAACGATGAGGACATTCTGGATGAGGAAGAGGAGGAGGAGAATGGGAGACAGGCGATGGATCCATTCTCCCCAAGAATCAGGAGCTGCTTTTAACCCTGGAGCCCAGCCAGTCGCAGGACAGCATGGTGATCGAGTGTGATGCTGGGGAAGGCACCTCTGGTGAGTATGCAATTGTAATCAAACTGTAGGGGTTACATGCTCTTATATTTTATGTTTAATATGAAGAAAAAGTGAGGTGCAGTGTGTATCTGCTTCCTAGTGGCTTGCAGCATCTTCTGTCTTGCCACCTCTGTTACCTTCAGAAGACTGATATAATATAGGGTCACCTAGGGGAAACGGGGGAAGTTTTCGTTACAAGTGTTCAGACTGCAAACAATAGAGCACGAGATCCACCACCATGGTGACTCCCAGGTGTCTCAACCATGCTTTCCCTAATATGCCGGTGGTTTGGTTGGCAGGGATTAGCATTGACCTGAGATTCTGACTATTGTCAGCAGTGCTAAGAGAAGGGAGAGTGGATTCCTGTGTTCTCTCATGGCCACAAACAAGCTGCCTCGGACAAAGACAGAAATTTGGGAGGCTTATTGCTGGTCCCTGGTCTCAAAACAACATCCATGTTGCTAGGAGAAGGAGGCATCGTCCACCTGCCCACCTGTGTTCCTGACATGGGTTTGCCACAAGTTGCCGGGCGGCCATGGTCACCATGGCTGGAACAGCAAACTGGTTCATTGAATAGCTAGCGATTCTAAGTATGTTGTGGCTTGCACTTGAGTGTAATAAGGGGAGTGTTTTTTAAATAGCAACCTTGCACTAGACCCAGGAAATGCACTGACAATGGTTGCCTTGTACTTTGCATGCCTTACAGTGGAAAGCTTGGCCTTCAGCGCATCCTCCACACCAGCAGAAAGGCTTTCACGGATTAGAAGGTGGAAAAAGAGGACGCATGATGACATGTTCAGTGAGATAATAAACACCTCTGGGATAGCTGAGATGGAGCTAAGATCGTGGAGGATTTCATCATCTGAAAAACTGGACATGGACATGGAGAACATCCCAGGAGCATGAGCATGCCATGCAGGAAGAGATGCTGCGGATTATGAAGGACCAATCAGACATGCTGAGGCATCTGGCTGAACTTCAAGAAAAGCAGCTTTAGGCTAGACTCCCTCTGCAGCAACTACAGAACTGTCTGCAAGCATCGCCCTGTTCCCAATCCCCCTCTCCCAAATGTTCCAGGAGTGGGGGTGGCGGAGTTCAGTAGCCCTTCCACTCAACACTGGGGGAGGGTCCCAACAACAAAAGGCTACCATTTGAAGACCATTGATGGTCAAGACTACTGTGCTTTCACAGACAAGCTGATTTGGTTTCTTCCCTCCCAATTTGATCACACCATTTGCCCAAGGTTAAATTATTTTACTGTTCTTTAAGTTTCTTTATGTGTGTGCAATAAAATTAAAGATTTTGAGAATGAAATACTGTTTGTTTATTCCAATCAAGGGGACTTGCTTGGGGGATACAGAGAAACTGATGCAACAGAGGGGATGGTATGGGAAGGCACAACGCAGATAAGCAGCACACATTACTGTGGCTCATTACTGAAATGGGTTTTCAAAGCCTCCTGGAAATACAGAGCTTCTCGCTGGGCTCTTCTCATTGCCCTGGCATCTGGCTGCTTAAAATTAGCTGCCAGCCTATCCACCTCCACGCCCCACCCTCTCGGAAACATCTCTCCCTTTGCATCACAGATATTATGGAACACACAGCAGGCAGCAATAACAATGGGGATATTGTTTTCACTGAGGTCTAAGCTAGTGAGCAAACTGCGCTAGTGATGCTTTAAACATCCAAATGCACATTCCACCACCATTCTGCACTTGCTCAGCCTATTGTTGAACTGCTCCTTACTGCAGGTGGCTGATGTACGGTTTCATAAACCATGGGAGCAAGAGGTAGGCTAAGTCTCCTGGATCATGATTGGTATTATGACATCATCAGTGTTTATTTTGCAGTCTGGAAAGAAAATCCCTGATTGCAGCTTTCTGAACACACCTGTGTTCCTAAAGATGCCCGTGTCATGCACCTTTCCTGACCATCCCACATTGATGTTGGTGAAATGTCCCCTGTGATCCACCAGCACTTGCAACACCATTGAAAAGTATCCCTCGTGGTTTATGTACTCTTTGGCAAGGGTGGTCTGGTGTCAAGATATATTTGTCATCTATCGCCCCACTGCAGTTAGGGAACCCCATCCTGGCAAAACCATCCACTATGTCCTGCACGTTGCCCAGAATCACTAGTCTTCTTAGCAGAAGTCGATTAATGGCCTTGCACACTTGGATCCCAAGAGCTCCCACGGTGGATTTACCAATTCTGAATTGATTCCCCACTGACTGGTAGCAGTCTGGTGTTGCACGCTTCCAGAAAGCGATCGCCACTCATTCCTCCGCTGTCAGAGCAGGTCTCATTTTAGTGTTGCTGCGTTTCAGGGCTGGGGAAAGCCCTGCACAAAGTTTCTGGAAAGTGGCCTTCTGCATTCAAAAGGTCTGTAGCCACTACTTGTCATCCCAGAGCTGCATAATGATGTGATCTCACCAGTCAATGCTTGTTTCCCCGGACCAGAAATGGCACTCCACCTTGTTCAGCTGCTGCACAACTGCCAGGAGCAACCTGGAATTGTTTTTTTCTATGCCTTCCAGCAGGGCTGCTTGCATGACATCTCAATGTTCTGCACGGAAGCTCCTGTCTTGGCTCTGGAAATACTGCAGGATAAGGCGCAAGGTGTTTGTAATGCTCACAGCAAGAGTGCACAGCTGAGCCAGGTCCATGCCTCTCAAGCTATGGTGGATGCTCAGCTAAGCCAGGTTTTCAAAAAAAGGCACAAGAAAGTATGGGTTGTTTGCTGTTGATAACATGGGAGGGAGGGAGAAAACTGCAAAGCCATTTTCCCATTCCCCCCTGCGACAATGTTTTTGTCCCATTAGGAATTGCAAGACCTTCCCCAAGCCCCCTGTGGCTAGTTGCACTGTGGGATAGCTACCCATGGTGCACTGCTCTGTGCAACGAGGCAAGCGCTGCTAGTGAAGACGCACTCCACCGACACAATGAGCATGGTATGGACATGCACGACTGACTTCATTACTGTGGCGGCTGGATGTCGAATTACATTAAGTCGACTTTACTCTGTACTGTAGATATGCCAATAGAATAGCAAGTGCTTGCTTGCATTATTCTGCAAGTGATTTGGCTGCTTGAAATAGCCTCATTATGGTTATGTTTAGCAGCATTTTTGAATACTGTATCTTGGTCACTGCTACGGAAAAATGTTTTCAATACTGTCGGAGGGTTTAAACACATTATTGCTTTATTCGTCGTTTGGTCTCATAAAATATCCATTGCCTTCTGAAACTTCACTATTTGGCTATTTGTACCATTCTATGTTTTTTCCTCATTAGCGCACTGTTCAATTAAAAAGCCTGGGAATTCAATAACAACATCATGGATTATATATCTTTTTCTAACACTCCTTGCTGATACTGACTCTTTCAAATGTGATGTTCTTAGTAAAGCCCTTGAATGTCACTAGCAATAGTCCAAGAAGTCTCAGGGTGGTTTGTAATTTTGAATATGAACTTCATGAAGGGAGTGAGTGAAATCCACTCCCTCAGCATTTTCAAAGACTTTCATGGAAATCGTTAATGGAGCTCATGTCTAAATCCCATGAAACGCCTAAAAAAAAAATGTTGGGAAAAGTTCATATTGTATTTTCAAGCCAATAGATGGTGCTCCAGGGACTAAAACTGATGCACAATGTAATAGGTTACAAAGCCAAGTCTGGGAAAGACTTCTGAAAATAGTAGTGGACTGTTTCATAATCTGAGAGCTTTTGGAGGGTTTGGGTTAATTTGAGAGGAAGGGGTGAATTATTAGTGAGGTATCTGAAAGACCTAGTCTCTGTAACACTGAGGCAGTCTAGAAGTGACCTTAGAAGTCACCTTGGTGACTCACTAGAGTGCAATTATGTTTACTTTTGAGTTGGAGTATTCTAGAATGGGAATTGTCCACAGAGAGGAAAATCTGTTTGCCGAATTGTTGTGGTTTGGACTTGAAAAAGAGGGGTCAGAAGTCTGCTCACAGTACGCTCTATAGAGAAGTGACTTAGGGTCTGACATAGCTTCTGCAGAGACCCAGTGGAGCTACACTGGAGTAGATGTTGCTCGAAAGTGTGTTGGCACAGTAATTGCTGGGGTCCAAATACACTGTTTAGTGTTGGTCAGAAGAAGCGAGTTTAAGTCCTTAGTGTATGTTTAATTAATGTTAGGGGTAAACTATTGATGTTCATTTCTTTGTACATTTTTATGGTGCAACATTTTAATTGTTTTATTTATATTTGCCACACTAGTGTCCGATCGTGTTGCCAAATGATCGTGTTGTTAAAAAGGGAAAGATGTAGAAGTGTAAACACAACCTCTCTTTGTTCAGCTTTTCAGGTATACTAAGCTACAAGGAAAAGATACAGGAGGGAATCAGCAAGAGATACATTGTCCTAAGGGGATAACAAAAAAAATGTTGGTGAGAAATAAAAATGAATTAAAACCCCTCCAAATATCTAATGTGAACCAACCATGTATTTCTGGGAGACATCTGTGTCAAGCGTATTCAGACAGGAGACAATATGTAGAAGGAAAGGACTAATCGGTCTAGCCTTGTGCAGGTTTAGGTGTTAACAGCTGCTGTGTAATCAGAGTCCAAAACTGTGACAAAGGCTGCAATGAAATCTTGTTATGGTTGGTGACTACATGGTTATCCTTCAGGCAATACAAATATTTTTCAGTATATGTGCAATCATTTTAATGGGTTTGTACCATTTGGGTGATGGGGCCCCAATAGTAAGACTCTTCATTCTTCTTGGAGGATGTCCTGGCCACAAAAGTCCACAGTGTAGGACATTTTTTAACCTACAGTTTGGACTATTGTAATTCACTGTACCTGGGTCTAGACAAAAAAAAACTATGGAAAAGATACAGTTGGAGCACAATGTAATGTTCTGTCTCCTGAGCATGACAAGCTAAAGAGAGCATAATATACCATTGCTGCCCAACTTGTATTGTTTCCTTCTTCACTATTGGATCCAATTCTAGCTTCTGGTACTGGTTTACAAAGTCCATAGTGGGATAAGACTACAGTGGTATAGTCTCAAGGACTGCCTCTCCTTCTAGTACTTGTTGTGGCACTTACAGTCTGGTACGATTCTGCAGTCAGAACCCCAGAGAGAGTCTCCAAGGGAAAGTCACAAGAAAAATCTTTTCAATATGGGCCAAAGACTCTTGACCACACTCCCAGAGGACATCAAGCAGAATGCTCTCTTTATCATTTTTAGATCGCCCTGCACTGCCCACTTCTATAATAAAGCATTTCCCACTGAAGCAAAGCAAAAGAAAAACCTAATAGGGTGTTTTGAAGCAGAAGCCACTGATTCAATTCAAGTACAGGATGGAGAAGTGTCTGTTCTTTCTGGACAGATCCCATGGTTTTTCTGTAACCCATATTTTATCATTGTGAAGCATTTTAGAAATGCCAATAGAGAGTGTGAGGGAGAGAGATCTGAATTCACTTATTAAAATTATTTACTTGATTAAAACAAAACTGACCTGAGACAAATATTTTCTTAAAATATTTACAACAAACAGTGGCCTTATTATTCTGGAAGGAATGGTCAGCTAACATCCCATCTTTTTGGCAGAAGGAGAAAGCTTGCACAATTCCAACTGATGATCACACCACACCTGTGTAGCCGTAGTTGAAAATAAAACAATCTTTCAACTAGAGGAAAAACAAACCAAGTGCCCTTGAATTTTCAAAGAAATATAACTCCTCCATGTAGCCCTAGGACAACATAGTCTGTTTGTTGGGAAGCATACTTAGTAGCTAGCTACAAATCTCTTCGTGGTGAGACTGAATGATCATCATGCATTTTGTTCTCTTTGTCTCAGTTGATAGTATCTGTAGTACTATTCAGAGATAGGAAATATGTGTCTGTCACTGTACCTATCTGAAAGTAGCAATACCCTCTAGCTGCAATACTCCACTTTATGGAGTTTTATTAGTATAATGAATGAAAGCCCAGTAGCACACCCTCTAACACTTCTAAATTTTGGATTTTAAAAGCTATCGTTATTAACAGTGAAAAATAACTAGCAGCTTGTTTTATGTACACTTTGTTAAAAGGATCCACATATTTTTAAGGAGGCTTTAATCTACGGTAATTTTTCATCAAACCCTCAGCATGAATGTAGTATAATCCATACACATGCAAAATGTTCTGCTGGAAATTTGTAAACATAATGCAATCACGTGTTTGCATTTGTGACTCCTGAGTAGCTAGCAGCAGCTGTATAAACTTTTACTCTTACCCAGAAGATATACAGTGTGAACGAGTACAGTTGTGTATTGTTAATTACACATGATGCTTTCATTTGCCACCATATATGTTAATAAAAGAACAAACATGTTCTTTTGGTTGGTCGTTATTTTAAACATTTGATTCCAAAAGACACATAATGTTTTATAAAAGGCAACAGTTACTTTGCCAAATATCTTTTCCTAGTACATGCACATGCGTGTATACACACACAAGCACACACAGAGACAGAGCTGTGTACAGACATCAAAAAGTACTATACATAATTTCAAGGACTTATTTTTTTAATAAAACTAATGCATTATGGGTGCTGTAGCTGCATGCCTTATATTAACAATGGGCCAGATTCAAAGCCTCTTGAAGTCAGTGGTAAGCCTCCCACTCAGGCCCCATGGAAGTTTGGTCTGTAAAATGACTGCCTGAGTGGTCCCTATATTTAATTTGTTACTCTATTAACAGAAACCCATTGTTTTATTAATTGAAGTAGATATACAGCATACTGTTTTTATTATAATTGTTGAGAGGAGACTAGGAAATCCACCTATGAAGTCAAAAAGGGCTATTTGCAAAATTCTGAACCAAATCATAAGGAGGAAAACAATGTATCTCCTTTTGTTCTTAAAGCCCCTGGAAATGTCAGAGTGAGATAATCTCAAGACCACCTCTTTCAACTTTATCTTGGTGCATAGGTATGCTCTGATGCCTTCTGCATTATAGGGCTTCCATCATTTCACCTTCGGGTGATAAATCCTTCTGTGGTAGCCTTTAGGCTGTGGAACATGTTCCTCTTAGACATCTGTCTTAGCTTTATCCCCGTCACATAAAAAAGACTGTTGGAACCATTTCATTATTAAGAGTTTTCTGTTGTATCCACATAAGCGCTCTCTGCACACTTTTTTATATGGGATGCTGTGTTGGAAATTCAGCTTTTTTTTTGGTTTATGTTCTTGCTATTGTTGTTATATTTTAGCTGAACCGAATGCCTCAGCAGGGGGAATGGTGAGGGGAGAGGATATATACATAAAATTATTTGCTATTTATTATTCTTTATTTGCAATGTGATTAGCACTCTTGATCCTCCAGCTTCCTGAATTCAGAGGGCTTCAGAATGTTCAGGAATCAATTGATTGGCCACTGAGAAAATGAGGATAACGGGGCCCCATTCTGCAATGTGCACCCATTGACTTCAATGGGAATTCACAGGCAATAACACAGTATGTATAGGAACTGGCTCCTTACAATATGGCAAACATATTAGTTAAGCCAGGTTTACTTTATATTCCTTCAAAAATGAGTCACGTCTACTTTTATATTGGGTGCATGTTTGCCCTACCTATAAGCTGATGCGTGCTTCCCTCTTTGCCCCAGTGAACTAACCAAAAGCAACTGAAGAAAGTTGACTTCATCTATTTAGATAACTTGTCCTAGCAGAGAATGCTCATATATTGTACCTCTTTCCTTATAGCCTGTCCTTCCTGTATAAGACCTGTTCAAGCGTCTCAATCCTTGCCTAGCTGAACCTGAGCTTCCAGCTGTACTGCAGAGCAAGGACATTCCTCATCATTTGAATATGTAAGATTAAAATTTCTCCTAGTGGCTAATTTAAGGTTACAGATGGGTAGGCTGGTTTAGTCCCTACATTATTCTAATCCAGTACCAGGATAAGTCTTCTCGACTACATTATTCATTGTCACATTTTTCAGTTCTACACACTTCCTTCAACCTAATCTGCATCTTTCTTACTTGTCTCTAAAAATATATCACATCTCTCATCTACCCAGAGAGGCAAATACTGTGCAACATTTGAACAGACGTCGATACAATTTACTTATTTTTTTCCTCAGGTCTCCTTGAAGAATCAAGCAGCTTTGTCTTTTTCCTCGACCTCCTCCTAAGGAATAATTGTGTTTAGACACACTGAACTATATGCTTTCATTGTATACGTACACCTGATTATATCATCCTTAAGCCACATCAATGTGACTTCTGATATAGAAAGGCTTAAGAAATCAGATAGCCATTCAAAAAACATAATTTGAAAACAATTATTACTCATTGGACCAGTGGATCTGAAACCAAATGACATGCTAGCAATGTACCCAAGTAATTACTAGGCACAAGACCTTTACACATACACCCCCCCCCCCCAATGAGTTTCAGAAGTTCACTCTGGCCAAATGTCACTCTTTTAGTGTTTATAATGACTTTGTGGGTTTTGTCAGTGTTCCTTCCTCCTCTTAATGAATTAAGAATTAACTTCCAGGTGCCTTATAACTGGGCTTTATTGGTTATGACTGCTGTTGTTTTTGCTCATGGTTATTCTTGTTGAGTGATTATAATTCTGGGTCGACACGCATGCCTTCTCCTTGCTGCACATCTGCATGTCACAAATACATTGCTTAGCGCACAAGCCCAAAAGTTGCTATATTGCTAAGGAATGCAAAATATTGTTGAGCCTATGTCTTGCTACTTCAGTTTGCTTCAACTTTCATTTTCTCATTCACAGAATGTGTAGCCCAATTCAGAGCAAAATGCTAACAATTTAAAGCCAATTTTTCAGGTGCCATTGTGGTTTGCTGAATTTCCTGGAAGGAAATGAGTTTAAAATGGCAGATAGTTGGGTAGATTTCAGATTGTCAGCTTCTTCCACCAGCTTCTTACTTAGATTGTGCGTGATGAGTAATGTGAGTCAGGCTCTGGTTTTTATGAAAATATCCACATCTCAGCTCCCAGCCTACAAAAGGCCAGGAGTGATACAAAGAACAAATCTGTGGTACTTTTCTCTTATTAGAGCTCTCCTTGCATCTTTCTTTAAAATTTCTGATCCCTATTTCTGTGAAAATTGTTGCCATGCTGTACTACTAAATGCCAGCATTTGACTATTGTTGAATTGGCTTGAAGACCTTGTACATCATTATCTTTAAGTGAGGGATTGAGAAGGGTGGATTTGTACAGCAGACTAGGGGAGAGACTGTGCCAAACCCTTTGTGTTGCTGCACAAGGAAGTGAGAGGGTGGGAGACGTCTGTCTCTCTCTCTCCTTCTGTGTTCAGGCCCCAGACACAGTGGAAGTCTGTGTGCTGAGACACCAAGGGAGCACAGGAAATCTGAACGGCTAGCGGTCCTGATGAGGTAGTCTGGGAAAAGGTGGTAAGGAGGGTCACAGGCCATGACCTACAACTCCTCTGTACCAGCCAGCTCTGCTCACTGATCACAAGCTGCACTCTCTTTACAGGTGGCATAGTAACCATAGTCCCTAAGGCCTCTGGGAGTATTGCGCTTTTCTGAGATACAATGATCTTTTTACCAGCTCTGAGCATCCAGGGGAGTAGGGCAGCTCCATACTATCCCTGACACAGGGCTGTAATTTAATGCCAACGTTTAACCTCCAACTAGAAAATTCAGGTGTTAAGATTATGGCATGTCTCTGGACACAGAATGTATTTGAAAGAAATTATATCATTGGCAGAGCCAGGGGAATTTGTCTGCTTAGGAGTATTTTGTGTGGAAAGGCTGAAGAAAAAGTCTGGGGAGGGGACGATTTAAAGGTACTTGCTTTTGTTGTGGTCACTAGCTGGTGGGAGAGAGGCTTTTTTAAAAATTAACATGGTTACTGGGTAATAGCTATATAAATATAACAGATGCACAAGCAGAATTGTGAATACCAAGCCATCATCACATGCCTCATAATAATATCGTCACATGCTCGCTATAACTTCTTACCAGAGTATATAGGAGATTGCTAGTTCTAAAGTTAGCTGTTCATCTCTGAATTTTTTCTACTGATCTTTATGTGGTGTTTGTGTGCTCTTACATTTACACCTAAAAAATTCCCAAAACTAATATTATTACATTGCAAAAGTAAAAAATAGCATAGTAAGAATTCACTGATAGCTGGCTGCCTGGCCAATGTACAGACAGAGCAAAGTGTCTGCCAGTTACAGTTACAGCAATTAGCAAAGAATAAAAAGAAGGAAAGGTTTCTCCTTATGTCCTTTCAGGGCCTCTTTTGCATCCTGTCCACCTCAGCTGTGTTCCTGGCCAAGTAGTCCTACTGCTCCTTGCTCATCCACTCCCTGCTTATACCCTCACTGACCCTACCTACTCCTACTCTCTCTCTGCTTAGGATCTGGCAACTTTCTTCAAAGGCAAAATTGACAGTGTTCAGCAGGAGTTCTCCACCTGCACTTCCCCTCCCACTCACTTTATTCCGTCTTCCTTTTCCTTGTTTCTAATGCTATTTCTCAGCTGTCTGCTTTCCTCCCCCAATTCCTTCATCTGTTTTCATGAACCCATCCCCATCGGCATCCAAACCTCCTTTGCTCTTTTGCTCTTCCCCTCTTTGTCCCTCATCAGCTGTTCTCTCTCCTCTGGATACTTTCCCTCCACATTCAAGCATACCATTGTTTCCCCTATTCTAAAGAAACTTTCTCTAGATTGCTTCTCTTTCTCTCTTCTGCTCACTCATCCTGTCTCCCTCCTTCCCTCCATCTCTATGCTTCACGAATATGCCACCCATTCCCAATGCCTTGAGTTTTTCTCCTCTAACTTTCTCCTGTCCCCTCTCCAAACTGGCTTCTGCCTCCCCATCCAACTAAAACTTCCCTCACTAGAGTTACTGATCATCTCTTCCTGGCTAAATCCAGGGACCACTTCTCTACTTTCGTTTTTGATCTCTCTGATGCCTCCAACATTGTGGACTTCCTCTGCTCCTCCCGGTCTTCTCCTTCTTCTTCTTCTTCCACTACACCACCTTTCCTGGTGCTTGTCCTACCTCATGCAAATCCTTCTTTTTTGCTTTTGGTGTTTATTCCTCCTTTTCTCTTTCTCTTTCTTTGGAGCCCTCTCATTTTATTTTTCTACACTCACCTCCTGGGTCAACTTATCCATTCCCATGACTCTAGTTACTACTTGGTTGACAACTTTCACATGTACCTCTCCAACCTGTATCTCCCCCCTGCTATTGAGGCATGTGTTGTGGGGTGGATGACCTGCAGTTTCTTCACATTAAACAAGTTAGAAAACAAAACATCTCATCTTTCCTTCTTAATCCTTTTTCATCTGGCATTTCTTCATATCAGACGTTAACTACCATCCTCCATGTCATCTAAGCTTGTAAACTTGAGGTCATCTTCCTTTTGTCTTCACATCCAGGTTCTCATGTCCTGTTGCTATACTTCAGGAACCCCTTCCTCTCTATCCCTACCACTAAAACCCTCATCCATGTCTTGCTTATTTCTTGCCTGGACTATCTGCATCTTCCTCCTCTCCGAACTCCCTTCTCCATCACTCACCTCTAAAATCCATTCAACCTATAGCTGCCAAAACCACCTTCCTTGTCCACATTCCTTAATGGGGAAAAAACATTTCTGTAATGGAAAAATTACTCCAACCTCTGGGTCATTCAGTAAGCCCTTTTTGACTAGGCTGCTTTCTCAAGGACTTGACTCTCCGATTCCAGAGCTCTCTATTATTCTTTCTGCTGTGAAGGGGATATAGCCGATGGGCCAGATTTTCAAATAAGTTAGGTGGACAGGAATGAGATAAAATGTGTGAAAATAACGGGAGTACTTGTGGCACCTTAGAGACTAACAAATTTATTAGAGCATAAGCTTTCGTGGGCATCCGAAGAAGTGGGTTGTAGCCCACGAAAGCTTATGCTCTAATAAATTTGTTAGTCTCTAAGGTGCCACAAGTACTCCTGTTATTTTTGCGGATACAGACTAACACGGCTGCTACTCTGAAACCTGTCATAAAATGTGTGCTTACTTTGCATGTGAGGTTACTATGAATGCATGTGCAGTTACTTGAGGTCTGTGTAAGGTCACTGTAATTGCATGCAAATTAAGCATGTAACTGGACATATATTGCACACAAGCCATTGCCTAGTTTATTTGAACTGTACTGGGGTTATTGACAGAACTTACTTCCTGTCCGCACTCCTGTCAAGCCATAGAGTTCTATAATAGTAAGACCTAGTACAGGTATTACTCTATAGTCACACAGGGGCTTCTTAGCTGTGTTTCGATGTCAGGTAATCATCGCTGTATAAAGCAATAAATGATTTGTGCAGATAACGGAATTCCCCTGGCCTTTGATATACTCAGACAAGTATTATCAAATGTTGTAATGACACTTATTTCAATAGAAATGTACAGAACATTTTTTTCAGACTATGCAAACTGAGCAAAAATGAGCTAACTGGGGCATAAAGGTACATTACAATGCAGTTGTGCTACTTGCCCTGGCCTTGGTATAGGGATCACAGTTTAAGTAAGTTCATAGCCGTGCTCCCATAATAGCAGTAGTACCTAGTTGTAAGACTGTGATATGGTACTTCTTCTACACAAGAGGAATTGGGAATCATTCTCATTGTACATGTCGTGCTATGGAAAGAGAAGGGACTTCAGTGCATCAGTGATTCTGTTTGAGTTCTGGGAACAAATGATGCTAATGTATCGATCATTATTGGCCTCATATATGACTGTGTCTCAAACTGGTGACTTGATTTTCTCTCATCAGCTTCTCTCTCCTGGCACTTGTGCCACTCCTGCTCCTGCCTCCTCCTGATCTTTTCTTTTTTCTCCTTTTCATGATGACTTCCTGCTGATCCAGAAGAGTGTGCATATAAGTTTCTCTATCCATCTGGGATCGCATGGAGTGAAGAATGGTTTCTGCCTTGCTTTTCTGCATGTCCCAGGTTAACTAATGCCTCTGAAGCTTTGGCAGGCCTTTTCTTTTATCTAGCCATGGCAGCTGTCCTGGGAAATAATAGATATGTTACTGACACTGGCCTGCCCTAACGGTTGGCTTTCCGTGAACAAAATCAGAGAAATATTGGTCATTATTCACTATGAGAATGTTGTCTCCACATCATGAAGATGCTGGGTTACTTGCCGTATGGGCTGTTGTTCCCCTACTCATACCTGGGACCCTGGCTCTTATTTTGTTTTAAATGCAGTGCTCAGAAGATTAACATTTTCATGTCATTCAAAGCAAGCATCCAATATGGATTCTCAAACCAGGGACAGGTTGTCTGCCAGTTGCCAGAGACCTTGTTTGACTCCTTCACCTTTACCGCATTGAAACTTGATCGAGCTTGATACGTTTCCCTGGCACTGCACAGCAATCTGCTGG